>NC_041383.1:641401040-641403681 GCF_002162155.2 Triticum dicoccoides | reverse complement strand
CAAAATAAAGATGAGCCTCGGGCTCCGGAAACCCAAGGGAAAAAAGGCTAGGTGAGGCAAATGGTAAAACCAAGGCTGGGCCTTGCTGGAGGAGTTTTATTCAAAGCGAACTGTCAAGGGGGTCCCATAAATCACCTAACCGCGTAAGGAACGCAAAATCCGGGAACATAACACCGGTATGACGGAAACTAGGGCGACAAGAGTGGAACAAACATAAACATGGAACAAACAATACTGGAACTAAGAAGCAACACCGAAAATAAACAAACAACATGGTAAATGCACAAGCATAAACATGGCATGATGCACAAACAAGTATGATGCATGTCCGATTTAAAGAGGCATGGCATGGTAAAGTCCAAGAAACAATACTACAAGTTAAGTGGAGCTCAATATGCAACGAGTTGCATATTGACGAAACACCACATTCAAATGTTTAGTTCTCTCTCGTTTATGTACCCAACAATATTAAATGTTGATTAACATGGCAAGAGGTGAAGCATAAGTAAACTAACTATTTAGGCAAGTTTAGATGAGGCCGGAAACAACAAACAACAATTCCGGAAAATCCCCATATGCATATTTTGAATTTGGTACTGTTCTCCCCTAAAACATATTTTATTGTTGTTAAACAGGAAAATAAAGTGCACCATGTTAAACTAGGCATTTTTTCACCCCATTTACATATAAAGTTTATTAAAATTGGAGCTACGGTTATTTAGTTATGAAATAAAACATTTTAGCATGGCATTTATGCAAATTAGAGCAAACAACAAGTTAATCATTTTGAACATGGATGAAAACATCATATTATGAAACTAGATGAAATTCTAAGCATTTTACATATATAAAACATTTTAATCCGATGCATGGTTTATTAGTTATAATATGCATGAACATGGAGGGGTAATCTATAAATGTGCAGTTTTCTGGATAATAGGCAAATTCGCAGACGCTAAACAAACACGGCATGGGCCGAAACTGGCTGGCCTAGCAGGAACATGAGCTGGGGGGCAGCTCACCACGGGCCAAGGCCCAGGTCGATGAGGAGGTGGAGGCAGGCCGCGGGGCGCAGGCTGGGCCTGCGAGCGAAGCAGAGGAGCGGCTGGGCCAGATCTGACGAAGGGGAGGTGGCCCAGGCGCGTGCGGTCGAGGACGCGGTGAGTGGCGCTTGTCCAGGCTGGCGCTGGACTGGTCAACGCGGGGCGCACCTCGTTCGTCTTCGATGTAGAGGAAGCAGGGGCGCGGTGAGGACGGGGTCAACGGCGCGGCAGCAGCGTGGTCTGGCGAGGCAGGGGACTCCGGCGGGATGGCAGGGATGGAGCGGACGTGCGGATCCGGTCCCTGGACCACGGATCTGGCCGGAGACTAGCAAGGGAAGCACGGTTAAGGAGCTCCAATCGGCAGTGGTTGTTGCTGTTACCTGAAGAAAGGAGGGAGAGAGAGAGATTCAGAGAAGTAGAACGGGAAGGGGAAGAAGAGAGAAGGCGAGGGCGACGGTTGCGCTGGCGACCTGCGGGTCTGGTGCTGGTCGCGGTCGGGGCTCGGGGCAGGGGAGGAGCACGGCGAAGTCGAGACAGAGGCGAGGTCGGGCAGCGGAGGCTCCCATGGCGGCGGAGCTCCATCCGGTGGCCATGGCGAGGCTCCTGTTCGTCCTGGAGAACAAGAGACGACGAGATGAGGTGGAGAAGAGGGTAAATAGAGGGAAAAGGAAGGAGAGGGCGACGGTGGTCCTGCTCGCGGACGAGCTCCGGCGAGGTACGGTTGCCGGTGGTGGTGCGAGGGGACGAGGCCGAGCGCTCCTGCTCGGGCCTCGAGCAGCTACCTGATCCAATCGGGATTGAGGGAAGAAGTGGCTTGCGCTGGAGGGGATCGAGCAAAGAAGGCATGGCCTCGGGCTCGAGGAGGGGCACGACATGGAGGAGCTCCGGGGCTCGAGCGAGGAGTGCATCGATGGGCCTGGGGTTGGTTCGATGCTGAAAACGAGGGAGGCGGTCGGTGCGATCTGGTTGGGTGGAATGGATCGGGAAGGATCCCAAGGTGGATGCGCGAGAGTGGCGGCGCGGCTAGGGACAAGGGGAGGATTTTTAGGGTTTTCCAAAATAGACCAGGGGTGGACTATATGAAGGAAATATGCCCTAGAGGCAATAATAAAGTTATTATTTATTTCCTTATAATCATGATAAATGTTTATTATTCATGCTAGAATTGTATTTTCCGAAAACATAATACATGTGTGAATACATAGACAAACAGAGTGTCACTAGTATGCCTCTACTTGACTAGCTCGTTAATCAAAGATGGTTATGTTTCCTAACCATGAACAATGAGTTGTTATTTGATTAACGAGGTCACATCATTAGTAGAATGATCTGATTGACATGACCCATTCCATTAGCTTAGCACCTGATCGTTTAGTATGTTGCTATTGCTTTCTTCATGACTTATACATGTTCCTACGACTATGAGATTATGCAACTCCCGTTTACCGGAGGAACACTTTGGGTACTACCAAACGTCACAACGTAAATGGGTGATTATAAAGGAGTACTACAGGTGTCTCCAATGGTCGATGTTGGGTTGGCGTATTTCGAGATTAGGATTTGTCACTCCGATTGTCGGAGAGGTATCTCTGGGCCCT
>NC_041383.1:641291771-641385578 GCF_002162155.2 Triticum dicoccoides | reverse complement strand
GCAGGGGCACCTCTAAACACACAAGTTGACACAAGTTGATCCACGTGATCGATTCCTTAGCCGTGTGCGGTGCCCCCTGCCACCATATTCCTCGATAATACTGTAGCGGAGTTTAGGCGAAGCCCTGCTGCTGTAGTTCATCAAGATCGTCACCACGCCGTCGTGCTGACGAAACTCTTCCCCGACACTTTGCTGGATCGGAGTCCGGGGATCGTCATCGAGCTGAACGTGTGCTCGAACTCGGAGGTGCCGTAGTTTCGGTGCTTGATCGGTTGGATCGTGAAGACGTACGACTACTTCCTCTACGTCGTGTCATTGCTTCCGCAGTCGGTCTGCGTTGAGTACGTAGACAACACTCTCCTCTCGTTGCTATGCATCACATGATCCTGTGTGCGCGTAGGAAAATTTTGAAATTACTACGAAACCCAACACTATATATATGAAAAACGAGGGGAGTTTGGATCATCCGATTAAAATCGGACGGTCGAGAATAAAATGCTTCGGGAGTCCAAACAAATTAATGAAGATATTTTAGGGATGTTTGGGGTTGATCCGGACCCATCGGCGATGACTGTCTGGGTCGGGTTCGGGGGAGTTTCAGACACACGCGCGAGGGGGGCTGCGAGCTGGCAAGAGAGGTTAGGTGGTCGGACAAAAGGGAAACGAAAACACGGTTGGTCTCGGGGCGGTCAACAAAAGCAAGGGGGGACTCGGCAACTACAAGCGGATGCAAGTTAAAAAAACAATGATGGCAACGAGTGCCGATGCAATGCAAATGATGCGATGATGAAATGCATGACATGAATAAAATGCAAAACAAAAGACAAAAACCCAAGCACGAAGGAAATATCATATCGCATCTCCGGAAAAGGCAAGAGTTGGAGTTACGAATATGGAAAGTTGTATCCGGGGCGTTACATATAGCAAGTTCATCTACATAAGCATAATTCATGTTGGCATCTTGGCCACAAGCATAGCAAGCATTATCAAAAAGGGATATTTCAAACAAATTCAAGGGATCATAACAATCATCCTTCGGTAAGCACGAAGGGGAATTAAACAATGTAGGAGTTGAAGAGTTACTCTCATTAGAAGATGGGCACGGGTGATCAATCCGCTCTTCCTCCTTTTGTTCTTCACTCTCCTCATCATCTTTTTCATCCAATGAGCTCAGAGTTTCATCAATTTCTTCTTCCATAGCTTCCTGCAAAATATTAGTCTCTTCTTGGACAGCGGAGACTTCCTCAATAAATGTATTAATATAGTAATTGTATTCATAATTTTCATACCAATATCTAAGTATAGCAAGATTTTCTGGTCTATAAACTGAATCATCAAAATCATCAAACGCTTTAAACATAGATTCAACCTCATAAGCACCCATAAAAGCAACAAATTCTTCTATTTGTTCCACATCATAGTAATCAAAGTTACCATTAGCATAAGAAGCTAAGGTTTCATTATCATTGAATTTGCATGAAAAGGGAAGGTGTGGAGCCTTCATCCTAGAGCAACAAGTATAATCATGTATCACACATAGTTGACGAGCATACAAACGCAACATGGAAATTTGATCCCATAATAGTTTCCCTTTTTGTGTCAAGCGATAATCCCTAAAGTATTCATGTTGATCCAACGTTACTCCCATAACATAGTTGAATGGGGTTTTCTCAGGATTATTAAAGTAGTACATAATATCTTTCACATAACGATCATCGAGTGTTTTAGGAGGTTCCCCATCTCCATGAGCAGCAAGTACACCTATTTTTTTTGGTATTTCATGTTCCATATCCATAACTAATGAGAAAGAACAACTAAGAACAACAAATAAAAATTACTTAGTGATAAAGCAAACAAGCACACACAAGAATATTCACCCCACGCTATGACTCACCGGCAACGGCGCCAGAAAAAGGTCTTGATAACCCACAAGTATACGGGATAGTTGTAGCCTCTTTCGATAAGTAAGAGTGTCGAACCCAACGAGGAGCTAAAGGTAGAACAAATACTCTCTCAAGTCATATCGGCCACTGATACGACTCTACGCACGCTTGACGTTCGCTTTACCTAGAACAAGTATGAAACTAGAAGTACTTTGTAGGTGTTGTTGGATAGGTTTGCAAGATAATAAAGAACGCGTAAATATAAACTAGGAGCTGTTCAGGGTCTTCGTTCTTAGGCTTATTCCATAGCTGGATGCTGATCGGGATGCTGACCCAAACAATAGCTCCGCACTGAGCAGAAAATGCTTCCTTGGTCCGCTTGGGTTCAATTGGTTGGCCATCGTCTGCGAGTGCTGTGGTCCTGAACCTTTCATCCCGCCGCAACCTTTTCTTCGGGCCTCGTCTTGTTACCGAAGTTTGGCTCGATCCGGAGGGCTATAAAAGAAGAAAGAAGAGTTAATATACATGTACCAAAACAATTAATGCACCAATTAGTCAGCACATGCTTAATTAATATATATACCTCATCGGACTTTGCAACATCTCCCTCCTCCATTCGGTCACTGGAGCCGTCATCATGGTCTCCTTCTTCCTCCGCCATTCGGTCACCGTAGCCGTCATAATCATGTCCTTGCTCCTCTATTGTTCGATCACTAGAGCCGTCATCCTCTCCTTCCTGACCATCGGTGTCGTTGAGAAACGACAAGACATCACCTCAGCCGAAGATTATATCCCCCAAAAACTGTTCTTTTTCCAAGTCTCTTTCTTGATCCATAGTTTCTGCAAATGTTACAACATGGCAATTAATATACAAACATGAGAGATGGATATATTAGTGTCAAACATAGACCTAGCTAGCTAAACATAGACCAGGAATCATATTAGTGTCCTTGACGCTTCTAGGCGGATTTGGGGTGGCCTCGTTAATGCTTCTAGGTTTTGGGGTGGCCTTGACACTTCTAGGGTTTGGTCGGGCGAGAGGGGGTTGATCGACGTCCCCCCTCATGTTGAAGAGTTACCGAAGTTTTCTCATGAATGTCCGATGTCCGGACCGCATCTCTCACGAATGTCAAACAAGGGATTCTCTTAACCTTTAAGGGATTTAACAAAATGGCGCCATTCTGGATGTGCAGAAAATGGTCCATATTTTTCCTGATCTCATCTACCCTTCTATATGTCACGCTGTCTAGTGTAAAAGTATTCAAGAAAACCATGGCTTCATCATTAGCCAGAAGTAACAGGCGCATAATGGTACAAAGCTCTCCAAAATTGTTTTGGAACGGAGTCCCGGGTAGGATAATTAGTTTTTTGGTACGAAATTCAGCAAGAGCCTTCCGAATATCGCTATTTAGAAGGCTGTTGCTGAAATTCGTACCAAAAAGCTAATTATTCTATCCGGAACTCCGTTCCAAAACAACTTTGAAGAGCTTCGCATCATACGCCTGTTACTTCCGGCTAAGGATGAAGCCATGGATTTCTTTAATACTTTGACAGACAACATGACATATAGAATAATATATATGTCAAAAGTTGGATCAACTTGTGCACATCCATAATGGGGGTATTCTTGATAAATCTATGTCAAAAGTTGCATATGTCAAAATTCAAACTTTGATATATGATCAAACTTTGATATATGATCAAACTTTGATATATGATCAAATGTTGCATATGTCAAAATTCAAACTTTGATATATGTCCACCGCGATATAAAATGATACATAGACTTGTTCGGGCGAGAGGGGGTTGATCGATGTCCCACCTCATGTCGAAGTTACCGGAGTTTTCTTCTAGTGGTTTGGGTGGTCTCGAGAGTTTATCGGGTAGGGGCGGGAGGGGGTAGGAGATCGACAACGCTATTTTTCTAGGGTTTGGGTGGCCTCGAGAGTTGGTCGCCCGGTATATTGAGAGGGGGGGGTGAACATTTTACCTTAGAAACTTAGAAACAAAATGTTATCGGGGAGGGGGTATATCGCCTCCCCTCCTCATGTCGAAGTTATCAAGGAGGGGGTATATCAACAACGACATACATACATGGACAAAAATGATATCCATCTATACATACATAGCCACATACTTATATACATGAAAAAAATGCTATGAAAAATACATATATTAACAAAAAATGATGTGACAAAAAAAATTAATACACATATGAACAAAAAAATACATGTATGAACAAAAAAATTAATACACATATGAACATCCATACATACATATAGCCACATACATATATACATTATATATGAACAATAAAATTCATCGTATAAAAAATCAATATATATACAAAGCTGGGGCGGCGGCGGCTCACAGCGGAGGCGGCGATGGCACGACGACGGTGACGGCGATGGTGGGGGCAGCGATGGCACACGGCAACGGCAACGGTGGGGCCGGGCCGCGGGGCAGGGGCGCGCGCGGCCGTGCGCGCTCGGGGGTGGGGCAGCAGGGGCAGGGGCACAAGCTCGGGGAAGACGACGGGAACGACGACGGCGATGACGGGGCATGAGCGACGGCGATGACGTCGATGTGGATGACATGGCACGGGCGATGACGAAGGGGCTGCCTGGCGTTGAGCTCGGCGTCGTCGGGAGGCGTCGGCGATGGCGACGGCGAAAGGCAACGAGGAGCGAGAGGCGACAGGGAAGGGCGCGGCGACGGCGACATCGACGAGGAGCGGCTTGGCGGCGTCGAGGGAGAATGCGAGCAGTTGGGAAATTTTTCCTAAGTGTTGGCTTATATAGACACACCTTTAGTCCTGGTTTGTGGCACAAACCGGGACCAATGGCCCCTTTGGTCAAGGTTCATGCCACCAACCGGGACCAAAGGTCTGTTTTGGCCAGGCAAAAGGGCGGGAAGCACAACCCTTTGGTCCCGGTTGGTGGCACAAACCGGGACCAAAGGGGGGCATTGGTCCCGGTTGGTGCCACGAACCAGGACCAAAGGTGGTCATTGGTCCCGGTTTGTGCCACCAACAGGAACCAATGGGCCTTGCACAACGACGTGGTGGTGGGAGTCTAGTCCCACCTCGCTAGCTGAGAAAAAGCCGCACCTGTTTATAAGGTGCGGTGCGCCTGAGCTGTCGAGCTCCTCTCTAAAGCAGGCTTACGGGCCTAACCTCTCTCTACATGCTTGTGGGCCTACTGGGCCTTCTACGGGCCTGAATCCTGGCCCACTTGGCTGGTTGGGTTTCTAGTCGTATTAAGGCCGTGGTGACCCAGTAGGCGGCATTTTTTTAATTTTTTTCCAGTTTTTTGGTTTTGATTTTGCATTATTTATTTTCTTTTGTTTTTTGATTTATTTTTTAATTCTTTTTGCTATCAGGTCACAAAAATTATAGACTTTCTGTTAGTGCCATTAGTTTTCAAATTTGAATAGTTTAAATTTGAATTCTTTGAAATTTGTGTGAATCACTAGTTTGTGAATAACTTTACTATAAAAATATATTTTTGAGTGATTCTTTTTCGTGCTATTTAATATTATTGTGTTTTATCATTATATTCAATTTGGTAATTTTTAGGTTATTTTAAATGTCTGTTTAATCAAAAACAGATTTTGTTATTTTAGTTTGCAATTAAAATTTCTAACAAAAAATTTCTTTATGAATTTTTCTTTTCCATTAATGTTTTGAACAGAAAATATTTTGATAATTTTAGTTGCATAAATTTTATATGATTTTAGTTTCAAAAATACTAGAGGTTTACAAAAGCTTTTTAGTTGATTCCTTTTGCTATTAGAGTTTTATAAAAGCTTTTTAGTTGATTCTTTTTGCTATTGAAGAATACTATAGTTTTCTTTTAGTTTATCATAACAGAATATTTTAATTGATTATTTTTAGTTCATTCCTTTTGCTATTAGTTCATTCTTTTTGCTACTAGTTCATTCTTTTTGCTATTAGTTCATTCTTTGAGCTAAATGACCCTGTAATTGAAAAGCACTACAAATGAAATCTGAAAAGGTTGAAAGTTGGCATGGTATTGTCATTTCACCCACATAGCATGTGCTAAAAAGTTGAGAGGGTTACGACAAAAACTGGATGCACTTCATGTACAAAATGGACAATCTCTTTCGAAGTATCAGGGTTTCAAACGAAAACTCATCTATTACAAAGGGATTTCATTTTTTAAAACTTATTTGAACTACAGACTTTTTGTGTGTTCAAAATGCACCATTTAAAGCCACATCATCTCTTCCCTTTCTGACTCCACTTGGTATTTTTCATGCATTTACTAATTTTTTGAGCTAAATGACCCTGGAACTGAAAAGCACTACAAATGAACTCTGAAAAGGTTGAAAGTTGGCATGGTATCATCATTTCACCCACATAACATGTGCTAAAAAATTGAGAGGGTTACGGCAAAAACTGGATGCACTTCATGTACATAACGGACAATCTCTTTCGAAGTATCAAGGTTTCAGACGAAAACTCATCTGTTACAAAGGTATTCATTTTTTGAACTTATTTGAACTCCAGACTTTTTGTGTGTTCAAAATGAACCATTCAAAGCCACATCATCAATTTTCAACCCTTTCTGACTTCATCTGGTATTTTTCATGCATTTACTAATTTTTTAAAGCAAAATGACCCTGAAATTGAAAAGCACTACAAATGAACTCTGAAAAGGTTGAAAGTTGGCATGGTATCATCATTTCACCCACATAGCATGTGCTAAAAAGTTGAGAGGGTTACAGTAAAAACTGGATGCACTTCATGTACAAAACGGACAATCTCTTTCGAAGTATCAGGGTTTCGGATGGAAAATCATCTGTTACAAAAGGCATTTCATTTCTTCACATGTAACTGCAGTGATATTCTAGATCAAAGGCATCATCATAATAGTTGTGGAGAGAAAGTCTTCACTTTTTCTTCGCTTGTGTCCTTTTCTTATTGCGCCGTAACCATGGATAATCTTCATCATTTAACATGGTGCTTGGGTCAGCCTTGACTTTGAAGGGAGGAATTTCATGAAATTTTTCATAATCTTTAGACATGTCTGCCTTTTCCTCCAATCCCACGATGTCTCTTTTTCCTGAAAGAACTATGTGGCGCTTTGGGTCATTGTATGATGTATTCGCTTCCTTATCTTTTCCTTTTCTCGATTTGGTAGACATGTCCTTCACATAGAAAACCTGCGCCACATTATTGGCTAGGACGAATGGTTCGTCTGTGTACCCAAGATTGTTCAGATCCACTGTTGTCATTCCGTACTATGGGTCTACCTGTACCCTGCCTCCTGATAGATTAACCCATTTGCACCGAAAGTCCAAAACAAAGGGACATTAAAATCATGTCCATAGTCAAGTTCACATATGTCCACTATGTAACCATAATATGTGTCCTTTACCCTCTTGGTTGCTGCATCAAAGCGGACACCTCTATTTTGGTTGGTGCTCTTTTGATCTTGGGTGATCGTTTAAAATGTATTCCCATCTATCTCGTACCTTTGTAAGTCAATACAGTCGAAGATGGTCCCTTGGCCAACGAGTACAGCTCATCAGAAACAGTGTTATCACCCCTGAGACGTGTTTGCAACCAACTGCCGAAAGTCCTGACATGTTCATATGTAATCCAGTCGTCACACTGCTTCGGGTGTTTGGAGCGCAGAATATTCTTGGTTCATCAACATATGGGGTCACCAAGGTAGAATTCTGTAGAACTGTGGAGTGTGCTTGAGACCAAGAATTCCCGTCCCTACATATTATTGAGTCCCCTCCTAGCGTGCCTTTTCCAGTCAGTCTCCCCTCATACCGTGATTGAGGGAGACCAATCTTCTTAAGGTCAGGAATGAAGTCAACACAAAACCCAATGACATCCTTTGTTTGATTGCCCATGGAGATGCTTCCTTCTGGCCTAGCACGGTTACACACATATTTCTTTAGGACTCCCATGAACTTCTCAAAGGGGAACATATTGTGTAGAAATACAGGGCCCAAAACAAGAATCTCATCGACTAGATGAATTAGGACGTGCGTCATGATATTGAAGAAGGATGGTAGGAACACCAGCTCTAAACTAACAAGACATTGCGCCACATCTCTCCTTAGCCTTGGTAGGATTTCTGGATCGATCACCTTCTGAGAGATTGCATTGAGGAATGCACATATCTTCACAATGGCTAATCGAACGTTTTTCGGTAGAAGCCCCCTCAATGCAACCAGAAGCAGTTGCGTCATAATCACGTGGCAGTCATGAGACTTTAGGTTCTGGAACTTTTTCTCTGGCATATTTATTATTCCCTTTATATTCGACGAGAATGCAGACGGGACCTTCATACCGAGCAGGCATTCAAAGAGGATTTCCTTCTCTTCTTTGGTAAGAGCGTAGCTGGCAGGACCTTCATACTGCTTTGGAGGCATGCCGTCTTTTTCGTGCACATGTTGCTGGTCCTACGGTGCCTCTGGTGTATCTTTTGTCTTCCCATACATGCCCAAGAAGCCTAGTAGGTTCACACAAAGATTCTTTGTCACGTGCATCACGTTGATTGCAGAGCGGACCTCTAGGTCTTTCCAGTAGGGTAGGTCCCAAAATATTGATTTGTTCTTCCACATGGGTGCGCGTCCCTCAGCGTCATTCGAAACAGATAGTCTGCCGGGACCCTTTCTAAAGATTACTTGTAAAAATCATTGACCATAGCAACTTTGTGATCACCGGTATGGACGAGGGGCTTCTTCCGGTGATCTGCCTCGCCTTTGAAATGCTTGCCTTTCTTTCGATATTGATGGTTTGTCAAAAGAAATTGACGATGCCCCAGGTACACATTCTTCCTGCATTTGTCCAGATATATACTTTTGGTGTCATCTAAACAGTGTGTGCATGCGCGGTATCCCTTGTTTGTCTGTCTTGAAAGGTTACTGAGAGCAGGACAATCATTGATGGTTACAAACAAAACACATGTAGGTCAAATTCCTATTGTTTGTGCTCATCCCACACACATACACCGTTTCCATTCAACAACTGTAAAAGTTCTTCAACTAATGGCCTTAGGTACACATCAATGTCGTTGCCGGGTTGCTTAGGGCCTTGGAGGAGAACTGGCATCATAATGAACTTCCGCTTCATGCACATCCAAGGTGGAAGGTTATAGATACATAAAGTCACATGCCAGGTGCTGTGATTGTTGTCCTTCTCCCCAAAAGGATTAATGCCATCCGCGCTTAAACCAAACCGTACGTTCCTTGCGTCACCTGCAAAGTCCTCCCAGTACTTTCTCTCGATTTTTCTCCATTGCGACCCGTCAGTGGGTGCTCTCAACATCCCGTCTTTCTTACGGTCCTCTTTGTGCCATCGCATCAACTTGGCATGCTATTTGTTTGTGAACAGACGTTTCAATCGTGGTATTATAGGATCATACCATATTACCTTAGCAGGAACCCCCTTCCTGGGGCGCTCACCGTCAACATCACCAGGGTCATCTCGTCTTTTCTTATGCCGCAATGCACCGCATACCGGGCATGTGTTCAAATCCTTGTACGCACCGCGGTAGAGGATCCAGTCATTAGGACATGCATGTATCTTCTGAACCTCCAATCCTATAGGACATACAACCTTCTTTGCTGCGTACGTATTGTCAGGCAATTCATCATCCTTTGGAAGCTTCTTCTTCAATATTTTCAGTAGCTTCTCAAATCCTTTGTCAGGTACACCATTCTATGCCTTCCACTACAACAATTCCAGTGTGGTACCGAGCTTTGTGTTGCCATCTTCGCAATTGGGGTACAACCTTTTTTGCGATCCTCTAACATGCGATCGAACTTCAACTTTTCCTTTTCACTTTCGCATTGTCTCTTTGCATCAACAATGACCCAGCGAAGATCATCATCGGGCACATCGTCTAGTTCCTCTTGATCTTTAGCTTCCCCCGTTGCAGCATCAAAATATTCAGGGGGCACATAGTTGTCATCATCTTCTTCTTTGGTGTCTTCCATCATAACTCCTCTTTCTCCGTGCTTGGTCCAAACATTATAGTGTGGCATGAAACCCTTATAAAGTAAGTGGGTGTGAAGGATTTTCCGGTCAAAGTAAGACTTCGTATTCCCACATATAGGGCATGGACAACACATAAAACCATTCTGCTTGTTTGTCTCAGCCACTTCGAGAAAAGTATGCATGCCCTGAATGTACTCGAAGGTGCGTCTGTTACCGTACATCCATTGCCGGTTCATCTGTGTGCATTATATATAATTAAGTGTGTCAAAAACCATTACAGAACATCATGAATACAGAAGTGACCAAATTAATAGAAGTTCATCATCACATTAAAACCAATGTACAATAGTGATCAAATGTTATTACTGAAAAATAAATACATAAAGTTCATACATATATAGTTCTCATTGAACAACAAACACAGACACACACACACACACACACACACACACACACACACACACACACACACATATATATATATATATATATATATATATATATATAATCGCAACTAATGTAACAATTGATCCAACGACAAACATTTCAATGCAACAACTAATGCGATCATAATTGCAACTAATGTAACAATTGATCCAACGACATAATGATACCAAGCCTCAGCATGAATGGTATATTTTCTAATCTTTCTAATCTTCAAGCGCATTGCATCCATCTCGATCTTGTGATCATCGATGACATCCACAACATGCAACTCCAATCTCATCTTCTCCTCCTCAATTATTTTCATTTTTAGGTATTTGTTTTCTTCTTCAACTAAATTTAACCTCTCGATAATAGGGCCGGTTGGAATTTCTAGTTCACATACCTCCTAGATAAAAAAAATCTATGTCATGTTTGTCGGCATAATTGTCATAAACACTAAGTGAAACAAATAGTTATAAAAGATAATATATATATACGACATCCGAATCATAGATAGGACGAGGGCCGATGGAGGCGGATACCAAAACCATTGCACTATATAATAACAAACAATAATAAAATTAAGAAAATTACACAAGTATCTATCTAAATCATACAAGTAAGAACTTTTTTCTTTTAGAAAGAAGATAAGATCAAGAGGCTCACCATGGTGATGCCGGCGACGAGATCGGCACGGGCGATCGATGGCGGTGAGGACGGGGATGGGACAGAACGGACCGCCAAACCTAGACAAATCTTGAGGAAAATGGATCTTGGACAAGGAGCTTCAAGAGGAGAAAGCGTAAGTGTCGCTCAGACATTTCATCAAACACCTCATGTGCATAGGAAGTGAGCTAGAGCACCACAAAGCTCTCCCACGGCCAGCCAAAAAAATAGAGCACTCCACTACTCTGCTCGCGGGCAAGGGGGTATATATAGGCATATCATTGGTCCCGGTTATTGGCTGGAACCGGGACTAAAGGACGACATTTGGTCCTGGTTCCAGCCACAAACCAGGACCAATGGTTGTAGGCCAGGAGCAAGGCCCATTGGTCCCGGTTCGTGTCTGGAACCGGGACCAAAGGGGCCAGACGAACCGGGACCAATGGCCCTTGAGGCCCGGCCGCCCCCCTAGCCTCATGAACCGGGACCGATGCCCCCATGGGTCCCGGTTTGTCAGTGAACCGGGATTAATGGGCTTACTCGGCCTGGACCAAAGCCCTGTTTTCTACTAGTGTGTGGTGTGTGTGTTCGGTCTCTGTACCTTAATCACATTGATCGAAACATCCAGTAGTAATCATGGCATATATGATCCCTAACCATCCTATACTCGGCATATATGACAACAGGTAAAGTATTAATAGCATATTACAAAATAAGGCTATGCATCAGATAGGAGCTACGTATATAGTGGCAAAATCTAATGCAAGAATTAGAGAGAAATAATAGGCGATATAGGAATGATCAAGGTTTTTTTGCTTGCTTTGAAGCTCTACGGCAAGTGGCTGGACGTCAGGAGCGTAGTCGTACACAATGGCATCAGCGTCGGTCTCAGGGTCTACCGGAGAAGAAGAGGGAGAAGAAACAGTAAATATAAAGAACATAGATGCAACACAGTGCATGACAAGGTGATATGCTATTCTAGGGGTGACCTATCAAATTTCGGTAAGTTCAGTTCTGTTGGTTTGACAGTGAGCACATTTCGGCGACCCTCTACAGGTGTAGTTGGTCTGAACCTTTTGAAGTTGGCCTCCAGCTCATCCTCATCCACAAATTCCTCCATGTTAACTGGTGCTTGACAATTTCCATGCCCCATGACAGCTGCTTGTTCTTCCCTTTGCTGGCCAAAATTTGGGTGTTGGTAAGGTACCTTAGCCATGCCATCAAGGTCCAGTTCTTTCCCATTTAGGTCTCTTAATGTTGCCATCCCCACTACTGGAGGAACTATTTTCTTTGGCATATTTACTGACAGAGGGGTTGGCTGCAGTTTCCTTGGTCGCCCTGCAGGAACAACAGGCGATCTGCTTGCATTCTCCCTCTGTTGTGCACTTGCTTGGCATACTGTTCTTCTGACAGTTCTTCAAGTTCAGGTTCTAAGAGAAGACGCCTGGAATTTTCTTGGATTTTGTCAAAGTTCTTATGAATAGTGGCAAAATTTCGATTTACCATGCTTTGGAATTCCTTGAACTCCTTTTGGTCGTCCTCATGCTCACGTTGCAGGGTCTGAATGTCCAGCTCAAGTGAATCCAACTGGAGTGCAACCGTGGCTGCAGACTCATCGATGCTCATGGTTGAAGGTTAAGATGAACACCTTTCTGTAGAACGGGGTCTGGTTGGGTGGGATTTTTTGGGGATGGTCCCGCAGGTATTACAGTCTACCGCCACCAAACACCGCCACCTACGCCCGCCGCCGGTGATGCACAGTCAGATCTCAGGGCCTGGGTTTTTACCACTACGAATTGCTCATGGGCAACCAGGTTGAGCTCATTACTGCACCCAAATTTCACCACTCCGGCCGCCATCTTGTGCCCACTGCCGCCTAGATCTAAGCTCGTAGAGGGGTTTTACGGTCGCCCAACCTCTATGCTGCTCACAATCACACCACTGCCAAGAAGGGACTGGCTCACGATACCAATTGTCAGGAACCTAACAATGATCGCTGGAATTAACACTAAAACATCACGAATTGGGAGAGAAATTGGAGCCGATCTAGGGTTTCTATTACTTGAGAAAAGGTAAAGTAGAGTAGCACGCCACATCCGGCTTTAGGGTTCAACCCAATTACAATAATCCCGTCGAAAATGGGGAGCAAACTGTGGCTTTATAGCCATTGCAACAAGGAAACGAGGAAGAAAATAGAGATAGAGCACATGTCGCTATGAAAAGGAAAACAGTGACAGGCGAGGGCTCCACATCCGTTAGATAATAAATGAATCGTCCACAATAAACAACCATTGGCAACCGACATCCTAACAGGTGAGCCATACAATGATGCATCGACGGCTGAGGGTGGATCCGGCACTCCGGAACAAGGGGGCTTACTATAGTAATTCTTCAGATAGCAATGAGCGGCGTGACACATCGATCGGATCCTTGTTCCACAAGAGGCGCCCAGCTCGTCAAGGCATCTGATCTCGCCGTGCTCCGAGAAGAGCACCTATAGCATAGAGTGCGCCTACAACATGTGTTGAGTAAATAGGCAATTTTTTCACTAATTTAATCCATAGATAAATTGCTACATCTTGAGCTTGCGTTGGTTTTCCTTGAAGAGGAAAGGGTGATGCAGCAATAGTAGCGTAACTATTTCCCTCAGTTTTTGAGAACCAAGGTATCAATCCAGTAGGAGGCTCCTCAAAAGTCCCACACACCTACACAAACAAACAAAGAACTCACAACCAACACAATAAAGGGGTTGTCAATCCCTTCACGGCCACTTGCAAAAGTGATATCTGATAGAGATAGTATGATAAGATAAATATATTTTTGGTATTTTATAATACAGATAGGAAAAGTAAAGATGCAAATGAAAGTAGATTGAAAGCTTGTATGATAAAAGATAGACCCGGGGGCCATAGGTTTCACTAGTGGTTTCTCTCAAGATAGCATAAGTATTACGGTGGGTGAACAAATTACTGTCGAGCAATTGATAGAAAAGCGAATAATTATGAGATTATCTAGGCATGATCATGTATATAGGCATCACGTCCGCGACAAGTAGACCGACTCCTGCCTGCATCTACTACTATTACTCCACACATCGACCGCTATCCAGCATGCATCTAGAGTATTAAGTTCATAAGAACAGAGTAACGCATTAAGAAAGATGACATGATGTAGAGGGATAAACTCAAGCAATATGATGTAAACCCCATCTTTTTATCCTCGATGGCAACAATACAATATGTGCCTTGCAAGCCCTGCTGTCACTGGGTAAGGACACCGCAAGATTGAACCCAAAGCTAAGCACTTCTCCCATTGCAGGAAAGATCAATCTAGTAGGCCAAACCAAATTGATAATTGGAAGAGACTTGCAAAGATAACTCAATCATACATAAAAGAATTCAGAGGAGATTCAAATATTTCTCATAGATAAAATTGATCATAAACCCACAATTCCTCGGATCTCGACAAACACACTACAAAAAGAGTTACATCGAATAGATCTCCACAAGAGAGGGGGAGAACATGGTATTGAGATCCAAAAAGAGAGAAGAAGCCATCTAGCTAATAACTATGGACCCGAAGGTGTGTGGTAAACTACTCACAACTCATCGGAAGGGCTATGGTGTTGATGAAGAGGCCCTCCGTGGTCGATTCCCCCTCCGGCGGAGCGCCGACGAAGGCTCCAAGATGGGATCTCGCGGATACAGAATGTTACGGCGGTGGAAATTGTTTTTCGTTGGCTCCCTGGATGTTTTCGGGGTACATGGGTATATATAGGAGGAAGAAGTACGTCGGTGGTCGCCCGAGGGGCCCACGAGACTGGGGGCACACCCTGTAGGGGTGGGCGCGCCCTCCACCCTCGTGGCCGCCTCGGTTGCTTCTTAACTTGAACTCCAAGTCCTCTAGATCACGTTCGTTCCAAAAATCACGCTCCCGAAGGTTTCATTCCGTTTGGACTCCGTTTGATATTCCTTTTCTTTGAAATACTGAAATAGGCAAAAAAACAGCAATACGGGCTGGGCCTCCGGTTAGTAGGTTAGTCCCCAAAATGATATAAATGTGTAAAATAAAGCCCATAAACATCCAAAATGGGTAATATAATAGCATGGAACAATAAAAAATTATAGGTACGTTGGAGACATATCAAGCATCCCCAAGCTTAAGTCCTGCTCGTCCTCGAGTAGGTAAATGATAAGAACTGAATTTTTGATGTGGAATGCTACCTAGCATAATTCCCAATGTAATTTCTTTACTGTGGCATGAATGTTCAGATCCAAATGATTGAAAATAAAAGTTCATATTGACATAAGAAATAGTAATACTTTAAGCATACTAATAAAAGCAATCATGTCTTCTCAAAATAACATGGCTACAGAAAGTTCATCCCTACAAAATCATATAGTTAGGCTATGTTTCATTTTCATCACACAAAATACTCCCATCAAGAACAACCCCGATTTCAGCCAAGCAATTGTTTCATACTTTTAAACGCGCTTCAGCCTTCAACTCTCAAGCAATACATGAGGTGAGCCATGGATATAGCACTATGGGTGGAATAGAATATGATGATGGAGATTGTGTGGAGAAGACAAAAAAGGAGAAAGTCTCACATTGATGAGGATAATCAACGGGCTATGGAGATGCCCATCAATTGATGTCAACATGAGGAGTAGGGATTGCCATGCAACAGATGCACTAGAGCTATAAATATATGAAAGCTCAACAAAAGAAACTAAGTGAGTGTGCATCCAACTTGCTTGCTCACGTAGACCTAGGGCATTGAGGAAGCCCATCGTAGGAATATACAAGCCAAGTTCTATAATAAAAAAATTCCCACTAGTATATGAAAGTGACAACATATGAGACTCGCTATATGAAGAACATGGTGCTACTTTAAAGCAAAAGTGTGGAAAAAGAGATATCAACATTGCCCCTTTTTATTTCTTTTTATTTTTTTTTTCTTTTTTTCTTTTCTTTTTTTTCTTTTGGCCTTTCTTTTTTTCTTTTTTTCTTTTTTTCTTTTTGGGGACAATGCTCTAATAATGATGATCATCACACTTTTATTGATTTACAACATATGATTTACAACTCAAAACTAGAACAAGATATGACTCTATATGAATGCCTCCGGCGGTGTACGGGGATGGTGCAATGAATCAAGAGTGACATGTATGAAAAATTATGCATGGTGGCTTTGCCACAAATACGATGTCAACTACATGATCGTGCAATGGCAATATGACAATAGTAATGTGTGTCATGATGATAAACAAAACAGTGGAAAGTTGCATGGAAGTATATCTCAGAATGGCTATGGAAATGCCATAATAGGTAGGTATGGTGGCTGGTTTGAGGAAGATATAAGGAAATTTATGTGTGATAGAGCGTATCATATCACGGGGTTTGGATGCACCGGCGAAGTTTGCACCAACTCTCAAGGTGAGAAAGGGCAATGCACGGTACCGAGGAGGCTAGCAATGATGGAAAGGTAGAAGTGCGTATAATCCATGGACTCAACATTAGTCAAAAGAACTCATATACTTATTGCAGAAGTTTTATTAGCCCTCGAAGCAAAGTACTACTACTCATGCTCCTAGGGGGGAGGTTGGTAGGAGTTAACCATCGCGCGCGCCCCGACTTCCACTCAAGGGAAGGGAATCAAAAGAGCACTCTATGCAATAAATTTGTTACACAACTTTCACCATATGTGCATGCTATGGGACTTGCTAACTTCAACACAAGCATTCTTTAAATTCATAATCACCCAACTAGCATGACTTTAATATCACTACCTCCACATCTCAAAACAATTATCAAGTATCAAGTTGATCATAGCATCCAATTCACTTGCTACGATAGTTTTTATTATACCCAACTTGGATGCCTACCATTCTAGGAACAAATATATAACCATAGAAAATACCATGCTTTTATAAAAGACTCTCAAAATAATATAAGTGAAGCATGAGAGACTAGCAATTTCTACAAAATTAAGCCACCGCAGTGCTCTAAAAGATATAAGTGAAGCACTAGAGCAAGAACTATATAGCTCAAAAAGATATAAGTGAAGCACATAGAGTATTCTAATAAATTCAATCAAGTGGGATTCTCCCAAAAGGTGTGTACAGAAAGGATGATTGTGGAAAACTAAAAAGCAAATACTAATATCATACACGACGCTCCAAGCAAAACACATATCATGTGGCAAATAAAAATATAGCTCCAAGTAAAGTTACCAATGAACGAAGACGAAAGAGGGGATGCCTTCCGGGGGCATCCCCAAGCTTAGGCTTTTGGCTATTCTTGAATATCTTGGGGTGCCATGGGCATGCCCAAGCTTAGGCTTTTGCCACTCCTTGTTCCATAGTCCATCAAATCTTTACCCAAAACTTGAAAACTTCATAAGCTCCGTTAGTGAAAGAAAACAAAACCACCACATAAGGTACTGTAATTAACTCATTATTTATTTATTTTGGTGTTATACCTACTGTATTCCAAGTTCTCTATGGTTCATACCACTTAATACTAGCCATAGATGCATCAAAATAAGCAAACAACTCACGAAAAACAGAATCTGTCAAAAACAGAACAGTCTGTAGCAATCTGTAACTAAAGCAAACTTCTGGAACTTTAAAAATCCTACAAAAATAGGAAGTCCTGTTAAATTTGTCTATTGAGCATAAGCAAAAAGAATCAACGCAAAATCACGTTTGTGTGATTTAACAAAACTAATTTAGTGCATGCAAAGTTTCTGTTTTTCAGCAGAATCAAATTAACTATCACCATAGGTTATCCTATAGGCTCTACTTGGCACAAACACTAATTAAAACATAAAAACACATCTAAACAGAAGGTAGATGCAAAATTTATTACTAAACAAAAAAAACAAAAAACACAAATAAAATTGGGTTACCTCCCAACTAGCGCTATCGTTTAACGCCCCTAGCTAGGCATAAAAGCGAAGATAGATCTAAGTAGTGCCATCTTTGATTTTCAGTTTTTTAGCGGAGTCATGCTCGAATCCGGGAGGTTCTTTACGTTTTTGTTCATACTCAGAAATTTTTAGATCTAAAGAATCTAACCGCTTATTGCAAAGAGTAATCAACATATTCATGCGGTGAAGATTTCCGCTAACCCTTTTAAGAGGCTCAAGAGACTTTTGTAATATTTTTGTAACTTCGCAAATCTTTCCAAACACTTGTGTGTCTTCTTGGGTAGGATGTGGTCCTCCCTTTTGAGGCAGTGTTCCCACTATACCCTCTATAATTACATGCGCAATACTAGGATCAATTTCAATAAAATTTCCCTTGGCAATACAGTCCAAGAGTTGTCTATGCGTCATGTTTAGCCCAACATAAAAATTGCAAAGAAGAGTTCTAAAATTCACCTCTAGGGTGCAATTGCGATAAGATTCCATCGTCCTATAACAAGCATTTTTTAAGTTTCCTCCTTGCCTTTGCTTGAAGTGAAGAACTTCAAACTCGGGAGACATAGGAGCGGATAAAGAACTAGCCATTATGACAAGGTAAACGATCTAACACACGAGCAAACAAAAAAAGGCAAGCGAAAAAGAGAGGAGAAGATTGGGAAAGAGAGGGCAAATAAAACGGCAAGGGTGAAGTGAGGGAGAGGAAAACGAGAGGAAAATGGCAAATAATGTAAATGCAAGGGAGATGAGTTTGTGATGGGTACTTGGTATGTCTTGACTTGAGCGAAGACCTCCCAGGCAATGGCGCCAGAAATCCTTCTTGCTACGTCTTGAGCTTGCGTTGGTTTTCCTTGAAGAGGAAAGGGTGATCCAGCAATAGTAGCGTAAGTATTTCCCTCAGTTTTTGAGAACCAAGGTATCAATCCAGTAGGAGGCTCCTCAAAAGTCCCACGCACCTACACAAACAAACAAAGAATTCGCAACCATCACAATAAAGGGGTTGTCAATCCCTTCATGGCCACTTGTGAAAGTGAGATCTGATAGAGATAGTATGATAAGATAAATATATTTTTGGTATTTTATAATATAGATAGGAAAAGTAAAGATGCCAATAAAAGTAGATTGAAAGCTTATATGATAAAAGATAGACCCGGGGGCCATAGGTTTCACTAGTGGCTTCTCTCAAGAAAGCATAAGTATTACGGTGGGTGAACAAATTACTGTCGAGAAATTGATAGAAAAGTGAATAATTATGAGATTATCTAGGCATGATCATGTATATAGGCATCACATCCGCGACAAGTAGACCGACTCCTGCCTGCATCTACTACTATTACTCCACACATCGACCGCTATCCAGCATGCATCTAGAGTATTAAGTTCATAAGAACAGAGTAACGCATTAAGAAAGATGACACGATGTAGAGGGATAAACTCAAGCAATATGATGTAAACCCCATCTTTTTATCCTCGATGGCAACAATACAATACGTGCCTTGCAACACCTGTTGTCACTGGATAAGGACACCACAAGATTGAACCCAAAGCTAAGCACTTCTCCCATTGCAAGAAAGATCAATCTAGTAGGCCAAACCAAACTGATAATTTGAAGAGACTTGAAAAGATAACTCAATCATACATAACAGAATTCAGAGCAAATTCAAATATTTCTCATAAATAAAATTGATCATAAACGCTCAGAAAAGATTTGAGACATTCACAAAATGGTGGCATAACCACTCAGAAGCACGATATCAAGGTTTCGAGATCAACAATTAACATACGGAAGTAGTAGAAACTGAACTCAAGCTTAAATCCAACAATCTTATAAGTCTACAGATTAGTAACACGTGATCCTGATAGAAAGAAGAGAAAGCCTAGTTCTTAATCCCCGTAGAAGAGAAGATGATGACTCAGATCAGAAGGCCATGAGGTATAAGGAGTAAAAAGAGCCTTACGTTCCATCCCACAATCAATTCCCTTATATAACTAAAGAATTTCTAGACTCAACTTCGACCAGTTTGGCTTGGTAATCCTACAGGCAGTCAAGCTCTGATACCAACGCTGTCAGGACCCCGACTCGATGTCACATCGATCTAGCCTGTAGCACCTCATATCACTTTGCGGCCTCACGCACGGTATCCCCACGGGTGTCGCCTTACCTTTGCCCGGGACCGTTTGCGCCTTTTGGCTCACGTATATGATAGTGTCGCTAGCATCCATATGATAAGGAGCCCGGACTGACATGACTAGTCGTAAACCCAAAGTGGCACAGACTTACAGGGACAGGCATCCATGACCCAGCATCGAACGTGTCGGTCATCAGCGAGTGAATCCAGGCTGTAGCACTGGGCTAGCAGGACTCCGGTGAACCGGGCTGTAGCGGGCTAACAGGACTCCGGTATTCATCGCGTGACATTTCCCCGAAGGGACAGACACAGGAACGAAGAAGGACACATGCCGGCCAGCCTAAGTGTTCCGGAGCAGTAGCAAGCTACCATGGCTCAGTGGAAACACTAGGAGACATTTCCCGGTAAGAGAGGCTACTAAAGATAAACAACTAGATGGTCAGATCCCACACATACCAAGCATTTCAATAACATACACACAATATGCTCGATATGTGCAAATACAACATGGCATCACAACATGACTCTACAAATCAAGTATTTATTCATTAGGCTCCGAGGAGCGAGATATTGCAAACATAGGTCTCATGACCCAACATTCAGAGTATACAAGTCAAAGCACAAGCGGAAACTATCATGTCTGAGTACAGACCACTATAAATGAAAAAGGCTGAGAAGCCTGACTATCTGCCAGATACTGCCGAGGGCACAAGATCGTAGCTGAGGTAACAAGCTAAACGTCGAAGTCCACGCGAAACTACTAGCGAGACCGAAGTCTCTCTGCAAAAACATAAATAGGCAAACGTGAGTACAAATGTACCCAGCAAGACTTACATCAGAACTATCTACATATGCATCATTATCAACAAAGGGGATGGTGGGGTTTAACTGCAGCAAGCCAGCTTTGACTCGGTGGCTATCCTGAACTACGACTGCGAGTAACTCTTTTGAGGTGGCGCACACGAGTCCACATATTCACCATATCAATACACCACTATGGATCCGCTCCCGTCTCCCTACGAGAACGCCATCCATAGCACTCACGTTTATCTTGCGTATTTTAGAGTATCCACTTTCACTTGTCTATGAACTGATATAAGCAACCCAGAGGTCCTTTTCCGTGGACACGGCTATTCGAATAGATTAGGTTAACCCTGCAGGGGTGTACTTCTTCACACACGCTCTCACCACTTACCGCCGTTTACACGACATGTACTCGGCAACCTTCAAGCGGAAGCCCAACGTGGGTGTCGGCCACGGCCTGCCTAAACACTCAAGTCTCTAGTCCAGGTTTATCGCCTATTCGGGTTCCATCCATGAGGAGATCCGGCCGGAGTTTCGCTCACAGCCCCAAACGATGTGTACAGGGTTCCGTGACACCAAACGGGTGCCCGGTTTACCCGGCCACGTGCCTACCGCATCACAGCCCACCCCTACGGTCAGCGCTGTCCACGGCCTCCAGCATACTACAAACACCAGAAACTACTTGCAACTCCTGGACAGAGGACAAGGGTGATTAAGAAGCCGAGAGGGTCCATTGGTTTCGGGCCCAATGTGCGTGGTAGTAGCTGAATCATGGATCACAAACACAGAACTCAGTTCCTGAGGACGGCTGCAATGAGACAACCCACCATGTACTCCTACATGGCCTCTCACCGCTACCTTTACCAAATCGTGTTCACACACTTAGCTCACACACAGTAGGACATGTTCACACACCTCTGATTCATCCCCGATGAATCAGACCTGACTCAACTCTAAGCAGTAGCAGGCATGACAAACAAACATGAATGAGTAGGCACAACAGGGCTCAAACAACTCCTACTCATGCTAGTGGGTTTCATCTATTTACTGTGGAATGACAGGTCATGCAAAGGATAAAGGGGTTCAGCTACCGCAGCAAGTAACAGATGAATCGATGTTGTCCTAATGCAGTAAAAGAGAGCAGGAGCGAGAGAGTGGGATTTTATCGGAATGAACAAGGGGGTTTTTCTTGCCTGGCACTTCTGAAGATAACATTGAGTCTTCATCAGTGTCAACGATCACATCATCGGTACACGTCTATCGAGAGGGGACAATTACCGGCAAATACAGAAAAACACGATCAGTGCAATGCACAATATGATGCATGATCATGACATGGCAAAATGAATGTGTTTTGGGCTAATGCAACTAAAACCAGATTAAATGAAGTTGGTTTGAATCCAAGATTCAAATTCAAACTCCAGATGTGATTATTCAAATGCCATGTAATTGATTTGTGCTAAACAGCAGCTATAAGTTGTTCTAACATGCATGAAAATGGTACAGATGGATTCCTTGAATTTTTCTGATAATTTTTCATATATAATTTATTTAATTTGGAGTTACGGTTAATTTTCTATGATTTTTAGAAGTTTTAGGCATTTTCTGGAATTAATAAATCATTTAAGAATTATTTAAATTCCAGAAACATTTACTACGTCAGCAGTGCGTCACCGTGACGTCAGCAGGTCAACAGACGCTGCTGCTGGTCAAACCTGACGTGTGGGGGCCACACGTCAGTGACACAGGGCTGTTTCACTCACTGACAGGTGGGACCGGTCAACGTTGACTTGACTAAGTCAAAATCTGACACATGGGGTCCACAGATTAGCACTAATCTAAACAGAAAAATTAAACTAACCTAATTAGGCTCGGGGCCCACATGGCAGTGGCTCATAGGGTGATTAGCCCCTAACTAAGTGGCCACATCGGCCCGCCGGAGTTTGGCCGGCGGTGACCACAGAGCACGGCGGGGCACGCCGGACTTGCGCTAGGGGCATCGGATTTGCGCGCTGAGGGCACCGGGGCGTAGCCCGGGCTCTCCCGCATCTGATGGGGTAGGTGGGAGGCTGCGGGGACGCCGGGGCTCGTCGGAACGGAGCTCGCGACAGCGCCGGAGTTCGGTGAGTGCGGGGTTGGCGCTGTGGTGCACGGGAGGGCGAGTTAGGATATGCGTTAGGCTCCTGGTGGCTTCCTGAGTGCGGTGACACGCTCCGAGACGAGCTCAAGCGGCTGTAGTGACGGCGGTGACGAGGTCAGCGGCGGCCGGAGTTCGGCCGCGGCGGAGCTATGGCCTAGAGCTTGCAAACGCGAGGGGAGAGAGAGGGGTTCTGCACGGAGGCTCACCGCGGAGCTGTAGGGAGGGTTAGTGGGCTCGGGGGCGGCCGGAGTGCAGCGAATCGACGGCGACGATCTCCGGTGGCCGAGGAGGGGAACGGCGACGTGGGCGGCGATGCAGGGTTTCCGGAGGGCCGTGGATCGGTGGGGAGGAAGAGAGGGTCGAGGCGGAGCTCGCAAGCACAGCGAGGGGTCGAGGGGGAGACGGTGGCCGCGACGTTACGGTGGCGCGGTTGCGGCTGCGCTCGGCGAGTGAGAGAGAGAGGAAGCAGAGGAGAGACACAAGGGAGAGGGAGAGAGCGAGGGGGTCCAGGGGGGTCGGGGCGGCGCCGAGGAGATGACGCGCGGGCGATGCAGACGAGCAGGGTGGTGGCGTGGCGAGCTCGGGCGCGCGCGCCGTGTCCCTCCTCTGCCTACTGGCGCGAGGAGGAAGGCGACAGGGAAGGGAGGCGGCGGTGGGCTGGGCCAGCGGGAGGAGCTGGCCAGCTGGGCCGGCTACAGGTAAGTGGCCCAGGTAGGCTTCTATTCTTTTTATTTTTTTCTCTCTGTTTTGTTTTAATTCTGTTTTCTATTTTGCAGGTTTGTTTTGAATTTGGTTTTGAAACCAATTCAATTTATTTTGCTTCTGACAATATTTTTAGGAGCTAAAAAGAATTAAAACAATGCTCCACAAAAATATTTCAGAATTATTGGACCTATATTTATTTAACAGTAGATATAAGTCCAATTCAAATAGCTATTGATTTAATTCAAATACCCAAAATAAATGTTTCTGAGATACCGAAAATATTGGTTTGGATTTTACCTCTTGCCAATATTTCCAGAGGATAACAAGAACATTTTCTTGGACTTATTTGAAGCAATTTTTATCTTGATCATTTTTTTAAAGGATTCTGAGGCTTTGAAAATTCCTCAATTCAAATTTCATTTGAATTAAAACATGAAGCTCACATGAGGTCTAGCCTAATGCATAACAGGACCAGGGATGTGACACCTGCCTGCTGTTACCATTAGCCTTAGACGCACAGTCCAGGACCCCCTACCCGAGATCACTGGTTTTGACACTGACATTGGTGCTTTCATTGAGAGTTCCACTGTGTCGTCGCTATAAGGCTTGATGGCTCCTTCGATCATCTTCAATGATGCAGTCGAAGGGGAGGTTTTCCTTCCCGGATAGATCTTTGTATTCGGCGGTTTCGTAGCCAACTCGCTTGGCCATCTGGAGCAGATCGATAGCTACGCCCCTGGCCATCAGGACAGGTTTGGAAGCTTAAACTATACTGCCGACATCCGCGGAGACTTGATCTTTGACGGATTCGAGCCCATGCAGGGTGCGCCGAACGGTCATGACGGGCATGCCTTTAATCTGTCGTTGGACAGTATTCGGAAGATCGCGCCTGCGGCGGCACCGGGAATCAATCTGGAGCAGATCGTGCCTTCCGAGGGCGGGTGGATGGACCCCGTCACGGAGGCCGCACACTCATCGGCATCAAAGCTGAACACTGATCCTACCTCCTCGGAGGGTGGTGTCATCGAACCCTCGGACTCATCTCCGGCTACAGGGTCCGAACCGCGTGCGTCCGTGCCTATCGAATCGGATTGGGCACCCATCATGGAGTTCACCGCCGCGGATATTTTTCAGCACTCTCCCTTAGGACATGTGCTAAACTCATTAAGGTCTCTTTCCTTGTCGGGAGATCCTTGGCCGAACTATGTCCGGCTCGAGTGGGGAGCGGACGATGAAGAAATTCGTCCCCCACCCACCACCCACTTTATAGCCACTGTCGATGACTTAACCGACGTGCTTGACTTCGACTCCGAAAACATTGACAGTATGGACGAGATGCAGGAGAAGAACAGGAACCACCGCCTATAGGGCGCTGGACAGCCACCTCATCATATGATATTTATATGGTGGACACACCTAAAGAAAACAAAGGCGATGAGGCAACGGAAGATAACCCCTTGGGGAAGCAACCTAGACACCGGCGTCATCGGCGCCGCTCCAAGCCCCGCCACAGCAAAAATAGTGATACCGGCACAAGAGATAACAATCCGGACGGTGCCGAAGACGAAGACAATCCTGCCTAGCCAGGCTTCGAGCAGGCCGAGCAAGAGGATGGGCAAGCTAGCCCTAAAGAACAGGCAATTGATGGAGAATCAGAGGATGATAATTACATGCCTCTCTCCGAAGACGAAGTGAGCCTTGGCGATGAAGAATTCGTTGTGCCTGAGGATCCCGTCGAGCAGGAGCGCTTCAAACGCCGGCTTATAGCCACTGCAAAAAGCCTGAAGAAAAAGTAGCAACAGCTTCAAGCTGATCAAGATCTGCTAACCAACAGATGGACCGAGGTCCTGGTTGCCGAGGAATACGAACTCGAGCGCCCTAGCAAAAGCTAACCAAAGCGCAGGCTGCTACCTCAACTCGATGAGGAGGCTTTAAAGCCCACGCTACCAGCGCATGATGCGGCTGACCGGCCACTCTGTGGCCGCGACAAAACGGCGTACCAGCCCGAAGTCCAGACCGCACCCCGTGGCCAATCAAACAATAACACTAAGGCCCGGGGCTACACGAAGGACCTGCGAGATGTATTGGAAAACAAAGTAGGACAGTCAAGATCGATATACGGATCACGGGGACGCGCCCCAACGCGTGACAAGGATTGTCACGCCGGAAACACTAACAAATCCGGCTGGGCCGAATACAATGAAATCCGACACAGAGGCGCCGCACATCCCCTATGCTTTACTGATGAAGTAACGGATCATGAATTCCCGAAAGGGTTTAAACCCGTGAACATTGAATCATACGATGGTACCACAGACCCCGCGGTATGGATAGAAGATTTTTTCCTCCACATGCACATGGCCCACGGAGATGATCTACACGCCATCAAGTACCTCCCACTAAAGCTAAACGGGCCGGCTCGACATTGGATGAATATCTTGCCGGCAAGCTCCATCGGGAGTTGGGAGTACCTGGCAGACACATTCCTTGACAACTTCCAGGGTACTTACGTGAGACCACTGGATGCTGATGATCTAAGTCATATAACCCAGCAGCCCAGAGAGTCAACCAGGATGTTTTGGACCCGGTTCCTAACCAAAAAGAACCAAATTGTCAACTGTCTGGATGCCGAAGCCCTAGCGGCCTTTAAGCATAACATCCGTGACGAATGGCTTGCCCGACATCTCGGCCAGGAAAAGCCAAAGTCCATGGCATCTCTCACAACACTGATGACCTGCTTTTGCACGGGCGAGGATAGCTGGTTGGCTCGTAGCAACAATACATCGAGCAATCCCGGCACATCGAAAGCCAAGGATAGCAATGACAAATCACGACGCAACAAACACAAGCGCCACAAGGACGGCGATAATGCCGAAGACACGTCAGTCAACATCGGATTCAGCGGCTCCAAGTCCGGTCAGCGGAAGAAACCATTCAACAAAAACAATTCAGGCCCGTCTAGTTTTGACCGCATACTCGACCGTCCATGCCAAATTCATGGCACCCCTGGAAAACCGGCCAACCACACCAATATAGAATGTTGGGTCTTCAGACAAGCCGGCATGTTAGACGCCGAAAACAAGAGGAAGGGGTCACAAACTGACGACGACGAGGAAGAGCCTTGATCACCGAATACAGGAGGACAGATGAAATTCCCTCCCCAGGTGAAAACGGTGAATACGATATGCGCAAGCCACATTCCCAAGTGGAAACGTGCACTACGGGAGGTCTATACAATCGACCCAAAGTTCAACCCATGGTCCTCTTGCCCGATCATTTTCGATCACAGGGACCACCCTACCAGTATCCGTCATAGCGGTTCGGCCGCATTGGTCCTCGACCCCATCATCGATGGATTCCATCTCACACGAGTTCTCATGGATGTAGGCAGCATCCTAAACCTGCTTTACCAGGATACAGTGCACAAAATGGGCATCAACCCCTCAAGGATCAAGTGCACAAAAACCACCTTTAAAGGTATCATACCAGGTGTAGAGGCCTCTTGCACGGGCTCAATCACACTGGAAGTGGTCTTCGGATCTCCGAACAATCACCGTACCGAAGACTTAGTCTTCGACATCGTCCCCTTTTGCAGTGACCATCAGGCACTGCTCGGACGAACCGCATTCACTCAGTTCAATGCGGTGCCGCATTATGCCTACCGTAAATTAAAGATGTCCGGTCCACGCGGCGTCATCACGGTTAATGGCAGGTCAAAACTCCCCCTCACAGCCAAAGAGTCTACCACCGCTTTAACAACAAGAACAACGGACGGCACCTTACAGTCGAACCTCGAGTCAAAGACCAAGCTCCCGGACACCATCAACGGAGTCCAAACTACCGCGCGGTAGGATAGCCCGGCCCGCCCGGAGATTAATTAAAAACACTCCGGAAAAGGATACTACAAGCCACATATTGCGGCTCAACCGCCAGGTGGCGCAACACCATTTCTTACTTTTTCTTTATAGGTTCGCCTTTATGTAGGCTATGATGGATGGCGTGGGAACAGTTTGAGTGCGTCAGGGAATCTCTAGATATTCCCCTACAATGATCTGACTACACCTCGGATTCGAACACAACTTCCTCACGCCCGGTAACAGCAGGTTCCGCAATCATATTTCTTTTTATCACATCATCTGTACTCATACGCATGGACGTATTACTCAAATACAACATGTGGATTTATGTGATGCTCACCTACTGCTATTTCTTTTTTTAAAACTCTTTTGTTAAAAGGCGGCTGCTTATCGCGATATGCCTTAATATGCCAGGGGCTTTGTCACACCCCTACTACGGCAAAAAAGCCCGAACACCTTCACGGTAGTCCGGCACCCCGAACTTATAACATTATATGCATCAACTCCGAATCATGTCTTGGGTCAATAGTTGGGTTTGCCCGGCTCCTATGTTTTGGTACCTTATGTTCCGCTATATCGGCTAAGGTAGCACTGGGAGAACTACTGCGATTGTGTCCCGGTTCTTCTGGACAAGCACCTCAGTAGAGAAAGCCGAAAACTGACTGTCATGATGCAGCGAGAGCTGGTCAGCTATTTGAGAGGTTCTAAAATCTTTAAGGATTTCTTCCGCATAATGCTATAACCAATGCAGCGTGTGACGGATCGGCCTTCTCCGATCAGGCGCTTATAGAGCCCCTAGTGCAGTCTTCCGAACACCAGGGGCTGCGCCTACCTTCCTCGTAACAACTCCTATGGCTAAGTGAGAGTGATAAAGCCCTATATTCTGATTACCTGGTTCGTTGTGCTGAACACCTCCTTTAGGGACCCAAAATTGGGATAAAGGGTGCTCAGGTTTATCCCGAACACCCCCGTACTCACTACATGGGGGCGGAAGCCGACGACTGGACGATTCTCAGGATTAATATATAAAACAGCCGCACAGGAGGAAAAACTTTCAAACAACAAGCAATAGATGATAAGAATGCTCTTGTTCAATTATTACAAAGGACGAACATGACCGTATTTATGGAAATATAATGTCCTTGGTGCATTGCTCCGCTGCAAGGCGGGCTCCTTTCAAGACACCTTCATAATACAGTTCGGGCTTGCGGTGTTCCTTCCCCTCCGACGGTCCCTCAGTCATCAGCTTTTTTGCGTCCATCTTCCCCCAATGCACCTTGGCACGGGCGAGGGCCATTCGCGCACCTTTTATGTAGACCGACCGCTTGATGACTTCGAGTCGAGGGCAGGCACTTACAAGCCGCTTCACGAGTCCGAAGTAGCTGCTTGGAATTGGCTCAGCAGGCCACAGCCGTATAATTAAATCCTTCATGGCTAACTCATCCGCCTTATGCAGCTCGACCAGCTGCTTCAGCTGATCGGAGAAAGTCATCGGATAATTTAGCACCAGATACTGCATCCAGAAGAGCTTATCCGCAATATTCCCCCCTTCGGCTCGGTAGAATTGGGCGGCATCATATATGCTGCGCGGCGCTCCGCAAATACCCCTGAATACATCAAAACTCAAGTTGTCAAATTTGATTTTCTCATCTCCAATACTTGCTTTGTATAGAAAAAGCCTTACCAGCCGCAATCTTCCTCGCCTCCTCGATTTCCTTCAAGGCAACTTGGGCTTCCCATCGGGCATCACTTGCGGCTTGGTGAGCCTGGGAGAGTTCGGATTCTTTCCCTACTAAACTCTGCTCCAAGGTCTTGCATTTCTGCACGGCCTCTTGACGCTCACCTCAATAACTCTAGCCTCGTGTTTCTCACGAAGAGCCTGCTCTGCGGCTGCCTTCTTCTCGGCTTCGGCCACAACCCTCCTGAGAGCCTCAATTTCGTCCATCGCTCCTAGAGCACATTATAAAAATATTTCCATCATGTACACTTATTCATTGGTGCTACATAAACAAGGTTTCTACATACCTTGATTATCCTCCAGCTGTCTCTTCACTTGGCCAAGTTCTCCTTCGGCCCGCTCCAGACTATGCCTCAGTCCGGATACTTCCGCAGCTTGAGAGGCGACAGTCGCTACAGATGCCTGCTGGTCAAAAAGAGTGATAAATGTCATCAAGTAAGTCTCCTGCGAACACGAATTTGATCCTCTGTCCGGTTCTTCCTTTCACCGAATGGCGTATCAGGGGCTACTATCTATACCATGACACTCTCTCAAAAACTCATAAAGCATACCTCAAAGCATCCTATGAGGCTGATACAGGATTCATTCAGTCCACTCTCGATGGACTGAATCTTCTCAATCACCGCACCCATGAGGGCACGGTGTTCATCAATGATGGAGGCACCCTTCAGCGCCGCCAATAAAGTATCCGGCACCTCTGGTTGGACAGAGGTGGCCGGTGGAGCAGGCATACCTCCTCCAGTTGACGGAGGCTGTCTGTCTGACTCGGGGACCTTATGGGTCTCTGATGACCCACAAGTATAGGGTATCTATCGTAGTCCTTTCGATAAGTAAGAGTGTCAAACCCAACGAGGAGCATAAGGAAATGATAAGCGGTTTTCAGCAAGGTATTCTCTGCAAGTACTGAAATAAGTGGTAACAGATAGTTTTGTGATAGGATAAATTGTAACGAGCAACAAGTAACAAAAGTAAATAAAGTGCAGCAAGGTGGCCCAATCCTTTTTGTAGCAAAGGACAAGATTGGACAAACTCTTATAATAGGAAAAGCGCCCCCGAGGACACATGGGAATATCGTCAAGCTAGTTTTCATCACGCTCATATGATTCGAGTTCGGTACTTTGATAATTTGATATCTGGGTGGACCGGTGCTTGGGTACTGCCCTTACTTGGACAAGCCTCCCACTTATGATTAACCTCTATTGCAAGCATCCGCAACTACAACAAAAGTATTAAGGTAAACCTAACCATAGCATGAAACATATGGATCCAAATCAGCCCCTTACGAAGCAACGCATAAACTAGGGTTTAAGCTTCTGTCACTCTAGCAACCCATCATCTACTTATTACTTCCCAATGCCTTCCTCTAGGCCCAAATAATGGTGAAGTGTTATGTAGTCGACGTTCACATAACACCACTAGAGGTTAGACAACATACATCTTATCAAAATATCGAACGAATACCAAATTCACATGACTACTAATAGCAAGACTTCTCCCTTGTCTTCAGGAACAAACGTAACTACTCACAAAGCATATTCATGTTCATAATCAGAGGGGTAATATTGTGGATAAAGGATTTGAACATATGATCTTCCACCAAATAAACCAACTAGCATCAACTACAAGGAGTAATCAACACTACTTGCAACCTACTAGCACCAATCCCGGACTTGGAGACAAGAATTTGATACAAGAGATGAACTAGGGTTTGGAGATGAGATGGTGCTCGTGAAGATGTTGATGGAGATTGCCCTCTCCCAATGAGAGGAGCGTTGGTGATGACGATGGTGATGATTTCCCCCTCCCGGAGGGAAGTGTCCCCGGCAGAACAGCTCTGCCGGAGCCCTAGATTGGTTCCGCCAAGGTTCCGCCTTGTGGCAGCGGAGTCTCGTCCCGAAAGGTTCTCTGCTATTTTTTCTCATCGAAAGACTTCATATGGGAGAAGATGGAGACGTGGGAGAGCCACCAGGGGGCCCACGAGGTAGGGGGCGCGCCTAGGGGGGGCGCCCCCACCCTCGTGAGCAGGGTTTGGGCCCCCTGGCCTTCATCTTTGGCGACAATTTTTCTTTATTTATTCTAAGGTATTCCATAGAGTTTCAGGACTTTTGGAGTTGCACAGAATAGTCCTTCAATATTTGCTCCTTTTCCATCCCAGAATTCCAGCTGCCGGCATTCTCCCTCTTTATGTAAAACTTGTAAAATAAGAGAGAATAGCCATAAGTATCGTGACATAATGTGAAATAACAGCCCATAATGCAATAAATATTTACATAAAAGCATGATGCAAAATGGACGTATCAACTCCCCCAAGCTTAGACCTCGCTTGTCCTCAAGCGAAAAGCCGATAACAATAAATATGTCCTCATGTTTAGAGGTAGAGGCGTCGATAAAAATAAAATACGAACATGAAGGCATCATGATTACTTCATAGCAGCAACATATAAGAATTTTCTCATATGATTACTTATGTTCTAGTAATGATCTTTTCACAAAGCCAAAATATGAATCAGAAACTTTATTGGGAACCAACAATTATAATCTCAGTCATTGAAGCAATTGCAATTTATCATAACATCGGAAAGAGTCTACGTAGGAGCTTAAAAGCAAGTCCACATACTCAACTATCACTTAGTCCTTCATAAATGCTAGCACTCACGCGATACTTGTGGTTATGGAGTTTTAATCGGACACAGATAAAGATAGGGGCTTATAGTTTTTGCCCCACAACCTTTTACCTCAAGGGTAACATCAACAGTAATAATTCACACTCCCCTACATCCAATTAGATATATATATCATGTTCTTTCCAACATGCTGAGCTTGCCAAAGGATAAAATGAAAAAGGAAGGGTGAAGATCACCATGACTCTTGCATAAGGTAGAGGATAATAATAAAAGATAGGCCCTTCGCAGAGGGAAGCAGAGGTTGTCATGCGCGTTTAGGGTTGATGCACAAAATCTTAATGCAAAAGAACGTCACTTTATATTGCCCCTTACATGTGAACCTTTATTATGCAATCCGTCGCTTTTATTGCGTCCACAACAAGTTCGTACAAAGCTTATTTCTTTGCACTAATAAGTCATGCATATTTAGAGAGCAAATTTTTTTATTGCTTGAACCGATGACAACTTACTTGAAGGATCTTACTCAATCCATAGTATTTCTACTTAGTGCTGAGAATTTGGCTAGTATGAGGGGGAAAGGCAAGCTCAACACGGTAGAGGAATCATGACAACATACTTTATCTCAGATGTAAGAAAACATAACTCATCGTGTTGTCTTCCTTGTCCAACATCAACTCTTTAGCATGTCATATTTTAATGAGTGCTCCCAATCATAAAAGATGTCAATGATAATATATCTATATGTGATACCTCTCTTTCCTTATTACTTCCTATTAATTGCAACGATGACCAAAGCTATATTTGCCAACTCCCAACAACTTTAAATCATCATACTCTTTCTATGTGAAGTCATTACTTTCAATAAGATCAATATGAACTCTTGACTCTTTTTATTCTTTTTCTTCTAATCACCCAAGATTATGGCAAAATACTCAATCCCTTGACTCAACACTAATATTTATTATATAGCTCATATACTCGATTACAAAGAGGGATCATAAAGCAAAACTCAAAACTAGATCATGCCATGACTTTATTCTACTAAATCAAGATACTACTAAAAAGATCGAACTATGAAAAACGCTAAAGATAGGAGTTGTGATGGTGATACGATACCAGGGCACCTCCCCCAAGCTTGGCAGTTGCCAAGGGGAGTGCCCATACCCATGTGATTATATCTTCGGAGGTGATGGAGGTGTTGTTGATGATGGAGTTGTCGCATTTTTCTTCTCTAGCTTGCGTTTGAGGCTAAAATTCTCATACCTCAGATCCTCATTCTCGAGCTCAAGTTTCATTATCTTTTTGCATAGTGCTGCCTTACTGTCCTACAAAAAACGAGGTGGGATAGATTGGACCTTATGGAGGCTTGACTTCTTGAACTCCACATGCATGTCACCAGGTTGAGGTAGGGGATAGTCCTCTTCGTCGGAACTTGTTTCCACCTTCCTCTTTGGATCATAGTCTTCTTCTTCCTCCATGGTCCAGCCATAATGCTCCACTTCCCCATATACCTTGGGATTTGCAATATAATCAGCCATGTAGCTCTCTCCCTCTGAATCTTGGGAAGACATCTTGCCCTAGTCTGCAGCAGAAATAGCTCGAAACGAAAACAGAGGAGATTTGCATGATACGAGGGTCAAAACCTTCGGGAGTATATATAATGAATTTTTACCGACCAAAATACGTATCATGCAAGGAAACAGAGTCTAGAGGGCACGCGAGGTGCTCACGAGGTAGGGGGGCACGCCCAGGGGGTAGGGCGCGCCCTCCACCCTCGTGGAGGCCTCGTGTCCTCCCCGGACTGCTACTTATTTTTCTATTTTTCTAAATATTCCAAAACAGAGAAATATTGCCTTAAAAATTGTTTTGGAGTCGGTTTACTTACCGTACCACATACCTATTCCTTTTCGGAGTCTGGAACGTTATGGAAAGTGTCCCTTATATATTCCTCCGGGGTTACGGTTTCAATAATATTAGTTTCAACATTTATGGGATTACCTGAAATATAGTGTTTGATCCTTTGTCCGTTTACCACCTTCGGATTTGTGCCTGCGAAGTTGTTGATTTTTATGGCATCAGAACGATAGACCTCCTCGATAACGTAAGGACCTTCCCATTTGGAGAGAAGTTTTCCTGCAAAAAATCTTAAACGAGAGTTGTATAGCAATACATAATCACCTACATTAAACTCACGCTTTTGTATCCTTTTGTCATGCCACCTTTTAACTTTTTCTTTAAACAACTTGGCATTTTCATAAGCTTGGGTTCTCCATTCATCAAGTGAGCTAATATAAAATAACCTCTTCTCACCGGCAAGTTTGAAATCATAGTTGAGCTCCTTAATAGCCCAATATGCCTTATGTTCTAGTTTGAGAGGTAAATGACATGCTTTTCCATAAACCATTTTATACGGAGACATACCCATAGGATTTTTATATGCAGTTCTATAGGCCCATAATGCATCATCAAGTTTTTTGGACCAATTCTTCCTGGACTTATTGACAGTCTTTTGCAAAATTAATTTGAGCTCTCTATTGCTCAATTCTACCTGACCACTAGACTGCGGGTGATATGGAGATGCAATCCTATGATTAACGTCGTATTTAGCAAGCATCTTACGAAAAGCACCATGAATAAAGTGTGAACCACCATTAGTCATTAAGTATCTAGGTACCCCAAACCTCGGAAAAATAACTTCCTAAGCATTTTAATAGAAGTGTTATGATCAGCACTACTAGTTGGAATAGCTTCTACCCACTTAGTAACGTAATTAACAGCAACTAGAATATGAGTGTAACCATTAGAGGCAGGAAAAGGTCCCATATAATCAAAGCCCCACACATCAAATGGCTCAATAACAAGTGAATAATTCATAGGCATTTCTTGATGTCTACTGATATTACCAATTCTTTGACATTCATCGCAAGACAAAACAAACTTACGGGCATCCTTGAAGAGAGTAGGCCAATAAAAACCGGATTGCAATACCTTATGTGCAGTTCTATCTCCAGCGTGGTGCCCTCCATAGGCCTCGGAGTGATACTTGCGTAGGATCTGTTCCTGTTCATGCTCAGGTACACAACGTCTAATAACACCATCTACCCCTTCTTTATAAAGATGTGGGTCATCCCAAAAGTAATGTCGCAAGTCATAGAAAAACCTTTTCTTTTGTTGGTATGTGAAGCTAGGCGGTATAAATTTAGCAACAATATAATTAGCATAATCAGCATACCACAGAGTGCTACGAGAAGTACTTATGACATTTAATTGCTCATCAGGAAAGCTATCATCAATAGGTAGTGGGTCATCAAGAATATTCTCTAGCCTAGATAAGTTGTCTGCAACGGGATTCTCAGCTCCTTTTCTATTAACAATATGTAAATCAAATTCTTGAAGCAAGAGAACCCATCTAATGAGTCTAGGTTTTGCATCTTTCTTTTCCATAAGATATTTAATAGCAGCATGATCTGTATGGATAGTTACTCTAGAATCAACAATATAGGGTATGAATTTATCATAAGCAAATACAAGTGCTAAAAGTTCCTTTTCGGTAGTAGCATAATTTCTTTGAGCATTTTCTAGAGTCTTACTAGCATAATGGATAACATTCAATTTCTTATCAACTCTTTGCCCTAGAACAACACCTACATCATAATCACTAGCATCACACATAATTTCAAAGGGTAAATTCCAATCAGGTGGCTGAACAACAGGTGCAGAGACTAATGCTTTCTTAAGTATTTCAAATGCTTCTACACAATCATCCTCAAAGACAAATGGTACATCTTTTTGTAATAAATTAGTCAGAGGCCGAGAGATTTTTGAGAAGTCCTTGATGAACCTCCTATAAAATCCGGCGTGACCAACGAAACTTCTTATACCTTTGATGTCCTTGGGACATGGCATCTTTTTAATAGCATCAACCTTGGCTTTATCAACTTCGATACCTCTTTCAGAAACTTTGTGCCCCAAGACAATACCTTCATTAACCATAAAGTGGCACTTTTCCCAATTCAAGACAAGATTAGTTTCTTCACATCTCTGCAAAACTTGAGCGAGATTGCTCAAGCAATCATCAAAAGAGGAACCATAGACGGAAAAGTCATCCATGAAAACCTCACAAATTTTCTCACAAAAGTCAGAGAATATAGCCATCATGCATCTTTGAAAGGTAGCAGGTGCATTACATAAACCAAAAGGCATACGTCTATAAGCAAAAGTACCAAAAGGGCATGTAAAAGTAGTCTTTGATTGATCTTTAGCCGACACAGGTATTTGAGAAAAACCAGAGTAACCATCTAGAAAGCAATAATGTGTATGTTTGCATAGTCTTTCTAGCATTTGATCAATAAAAGGTAAGGGGTAATGATCTTTCTTAGTAGCCTTATTTAATTTGCAGAAATCAAGTACCATCCTATAACCTGTGATAATTCTTTGCGGAATCAATTCATCTTTATCATTAGGGACAACAGTAATACATCCCTTCTTAGGGACACAATGGACAGGACTTACCCACTGACTATCAGCAACGGGATAAATTATACCTGCCTCCAGAAGCTTGAGTATTTCTTTTCTTACCACTTCTTTCATTTTAGGATTCAAACATCGTTGAGGATCACAAACTGGTTTGGCATCCGCTTCCAAATTTATTTTATGTTGACATAGAGTGGGACTGATGCCCTTAAGATCATCCAGAGTATATCCAATAGCGGCACGATGCTTCTTCAGAGTCTTCAATAATCTTTCTTCTTCATGCTCTGAAAGGTTAGCGCTAATAATAACAGGATATATTTTCTTTTCATCATGATAAGCATATTTAAGATTATCAGGCAACGGTTTAAGCTCAAACACGGGATCACCCTTGGATGGAGGAGGATCCCCTAGGATTTCAACAGGCAAATTGTGTTGCAGAATAGGTTCCTGTTTAAAGAATACTTCATCTATTTCCCTTCTTTCATTCATGAACATATCATTTTCATGGTCTAGAAAATAGTGTTCTAAAGGATCACTAGGAGGTACAACAATAGAAGCAATACCAATAATTTCATCCTTACTAGGCAATTCTTCCTCACGATGTTGTTTACTAAATTTAGAGAAATTAAACTCATGGACCATATCGTCCAAGCCAACAGTAACAACATTCTTTTTGTAGTCTATCTTAGCATCAATAGTACGCAAGAAGGGTCTACCAAATATAATGGGACAAAAGCTATCTTGTGGAGAACCAAGAACAAGAAAATCAGCGGGATATTTGGTTTTCCCACACAAGACTTCAACATCTCTAACAATTCCCATTGGAGATATGTATCTCTATTGGCAAGTTTGATTGTAACATCAATATCTTCTAACTTAGAAGGTGCAATCTCATGCATAATTTCTTTGTATAAGTCAAGGGGTATAACACTAGCACTAGCACCCATATCACATAAGGCATGATAACAATGATCTCCTATTTTAACAGAAATAACAGGCATGCCTACCACAAGTCTATGTTTATCTCTATCACAGGGTTTAGCAATTCTAGCAGTTTCACCAGTGAATTGAATAACATGCCCATCAATATTATTAGACAAGAGATCTTTAACAATAGCAATATTGGGTTCTACTTTGACTTGCTCAGGAGGTGTATAAGTCCTAATATTGCTTTTACGAACAACAATTGAAGCTTTAGCATGATCCTTCATTCTAACAGGGAAAGGGGGTTTCTCAACATAAGAAGTAGGAACAATAGGATCATTATAAGTGACAATATTTTCTTCAACTTTAATAGGTGCAGCTACTTTTACGTCTATGGGAGGATGATATTTAAACCACTTCTCCTTGGGGAGATCAACATAAGTAGCAAAAGATTCACAGAAAGAAGCTACTATCTCAGAGTCAAGTCCATATTTAGTGCTAAACTTACGGAAAATATCGGTATCCATAAAAGATTTAACACAATCAAACTTAGGTGTCATACCTAACTCCTTACCTTCGTCGAGGTCCCAATCTTCAGAGTTGCATTTAATTCTCCAATAAATTCCATCCAAATTCAATAGACTTCATCATAAAAGAGCCAGCACAAGAAGTATCAAGCATGGTGCGATTATTAGCAGAAAGCCGAGCATAAAAATTCTGGAGAATTGTCAATTTTGAGAGCTCATGATTGGGGCATGAATATAACATTGATTTAAGCCTCCCCAAGCTTGAGCGATGCTTTCTCCTTCGCGAGGCCAAAAATTATATATATAATTGCGATCACGATGAACAAGATGCATAGGGTAATACTTTTGATGAAATTCCAATTTCAACCTTTTATAGTTCCATGATCTCGTATCGTCACATAGCCTATACCATGTCAATGCGTCTCCCTTCAAAGATAAAGGGAAAGCCTTCCTCTTACAGCATCATCGGGGTATACCTGCAAGCTTAAATAGTCCACAAATATCATCCAAAAAGCGTAGATGTTCGTCAGGATGCTTTGTTCCATCTCCTGCAAAAGTGTTAGCTAGCAGTTTTTCCATCATACCCGAAGGAATCTCAAAAGAAGTTTCATTTTCAATAGGTTCAGTAGGTTCAGTAGGTTGAGGAGCAACTCTTGGCTCAACTGGACGGGGTGAAGATACCCCGAACAATCCCCTCAGACAATTACTTTCCATGGTAGCAAGTGACAGAAAATTTCAGCACACTAAAGAAATTTTTCCTTACCAAATTCCACCTACCAAAGGCGCTTCACTCCCCGGCAATGGAGCCAGAAAAGAGTCTTGATGACCCACAAGTATAGGGGATCTATCGTAGTCCTTTCGATAAGTAAGAGTGTCGAACCCAACAAGGAGCCGAAGGAAATGATAAGCGGTTTTCAGCAAGGTATTCTCTGCAAGTACTGAAATAAGTGGTAACAGATAGTTTTGTGATAGGATAAATTGTAAAGAGCAACAAGTAAAAAAAGTAAATAAAGTGCAGCAAGGTGGCCCAATCCTTTTTGTAGCAAAGGACAAGCCTGGACAAACTCTTATAATAGGAAAAGCGCTCCCGAGGACAAATGGGAATATCGTCAAGCTAGTTTTCATCATGCTCATATGATTCGCGTTCGGTACTTTGATAATTTGATATGTGGGTGGACCGGTGCTTGGGTACTGCCCTTACTTGGACAAGCATCCCACTTATGATTAACCTCTATTGCAAGCATCCGCAACTACAACAAAAGTATTAAGGTAAACCTAACCATAGCATGAAACATATGGATCCAATCAGCCCCTTACGAAGCAACACATAAACTAGGGTTTAAGCTTCTGTCACTCTAGCAACCCATCATCTACTTATTACTTCCCAATACCTTCCTCTAGGCCAAAATAATGGTGAAGTGTTATGTAGTCGACGTTCAGATAACACCACTAGAGGTTAGACAACATACATCTTATCAAAATATCGAACGAATACCAAATTCACATGACTACTAATAGCAAGATTTCTCCCTTGTCCTCAGGAACAAACGTAACTACTCACAAAGCATATTCATGTTCATTTTCAGAGGGGTAATATTGTGGATAAAGGATCTAAACATATGATCTTCCACCAAACAAACCAACTAGCATCAACTACAAGGAGTAATCAACACTACTAGCAACCTACTAGCACCAATCCCGGACTTGGAGACAAGAATTGGATACAAGAGATGAACTAGGGTTTGGAGACGAGATGGTGCTGGTGAAGATGTTGATAGATATTGCCCTCTCCCGATGAGAGGAGCGTTGGTGATGACGATGGTGATGATTTCCCCCTCCCGGAGGGAAGTGTCCCCGGCAGAACAGCTCTGTCGGAGCCCTAGATTGGTTCCGTCAAGGTTCCGCCTCGTGGCGGTGGAGTCTCGTCCCGAAAGGTTCTCTGCTATTTTTTTCTCATCAAAAGACTTCATATGGGAGAAGATGGAGACGTCGGAGAGCCACCAGGGGGCCCACGAGGTAGGGGGCGCGCCTAGGGGGGGCGCCCCCACCCTCGTGAGCAGGGTGTGGGCCCCCTGGCCTTCATCTTTGGAGACAATTTTTCTTTATTTATTCTAAGGTATTCCGTGGAGTTTTAGGACTTTTGGAGTTGCACAGAATAGTCCTTCAATATTTGCTCCTTTTCCAGCCCAGAATTCCAGCTGCCGACATTCTCCCTCTTTATGTAAACCTTGTAAAATAAGAGAGAATAGCCATAAGTATCGTGACATAACGTGAAATAACAGCCCATAATGCAATAAATATTGACATAAAAGCATGATGCAAAATGGACGTATCAGTCTCTAGAATCGTGTCCGGCTTGGGTCCGGATTCTTGATGACCCACGCCGTCGACACCCACGGGAGCATCCTCTCCCGTGTGACCGGCCCCAGAAGTATGGCCTCCTCACGCCGCCTTTGTGACCTTCTCCCCTCCTCCGTGGCCTAGGTCCTTCTGGGACGAAACCTCGGTTTCATTCCTATGTTTGGAGGAGGAGGCCTTCAGGGGTGTCCCGCTCCCCATAGCGTCTGAATCCAGCAGATCTTCTGATGAGGATTGTTCGGCGCGGGGCTTCGCCGGACTTAAAAAGAAAAACACGGCTCAGATTAGAATGTGATGCCATGACAATTCTGGACGCATGATTGTGTTTGGATTTTGTACTTACGAGTTCACCAGGGGCTCGGCCCTGGGATCCTACTCCAGGCTGCTATCGGCGGCGTCGGTGGACTCCTCTTGAAGCGGAGTTTTTCCCCTCTTAGGCAAATCGGCCTCCAAGGAGTTGGAGGCTATTCTCTTCTTCTTTCCCCCTGTGGGGGATTCGTCGTCCTCCTCCTCGTCCTCTTCGGAGGAAGAATGGGCATTGGAGTCTTCAGATTGTGCGTCTGGGGCACCACGACGACGGAGGCCGCCCCTGGTCTTCTTGGCCTCCTTTTTGGTCTTCTTCTTCGGTGCCTTATATGGCGCCGGGACCAGCATCTTCATCAGAAGTGGGCCGGCCGGTTCTTCTGGCAAAGGGGCTGGACAGTAGATCCGCCCCGCCTTCTTTGCCCAGCCCTAGGGAAATGATAGGAAACACGTTAAGTATTTTCGTGAGGATGTACGGATAGAACACGTGAGTTGTCAAACATTCAATTGCTTACTGAAATTGTGGGGCGGGACATTTGGTACCCACGGTCCTCGGTGGAGTCCGGCCACGGTTTGCCGGACTTGAAAAGCACCTTCCAGATGTCCTTGTGCGTAGGGCCAAAGAGCTCTAGCAGGGTCTGGTGCTTGGCCGGGTCGAACTCCCATAGATTGCAAGCTCGGTGTTGACATGGTAGAATCCGGCGAACCAACATCACCTGGACTACATTGACGAGCATGACACTCTTGTCTTCCATGTCTTGAACGCACGTCTGGAGCTTTGATAGCTCGTTAGACAAAGCCCAGTTCAGGCCCTTCTTGTGCCAGGACGTAAGTCGCAGGGGGCACCGGATCTGAACTCCGGAACGGCGGTCCACTCCTTGCCACACTGCTCGGTGATGTAGAACCACTGCTGCTGCCACTCCTTGACAGAATCATTGAAAGTCCCCGTCGGCCATGTAACGTTGGGCATCCTTCTCACCATGGCGCCTCCGCATTCGGCATGCTCGCCGCTCACTACCTTGGGATTTACATTAAAAACCTTTAGCCATAAGTTGAAGTGCGGCGGGACGCGGAAAAAGTCCTCGCACACGACTATGAATGTCGAGATGTTGAGGAAGGAATTTGGGGATAGGTCATGGAAATAATCCCATAGTAGTACATGATGTCGCGAACGAATGGGTGGAGGGGCAACCCTAGCCCACGGACAAAATGAGGGAGAAATACTACCCTCTAGTGGCGTTCCGGGGTGGGGACAATCTATCCCGCCATCGGAAGATGGTGGCTAATTCTCTTGGCCAGATACCCGCCCCCCCGAAGCTTTTTGATATCCTTCTCCTCGACGATAGAGGCCATCCACTTGCCTCCTGCTCCAGATCCGGACATCTTCAGGAAGCCCTTTTGGGCGGAGAAGAGGAGCGCTTGGGCACTAGGGATCGAGTGGAATGGAATGGATGAGTAGAGAAGGGCGTGGGTGAAAGGGAAGGTTCTTATCCCCTTATAAAGGCAGCAAAGATCCTGCTACTGCCCACTTGCCTGCTAAAAACGCTTATTCCCCCAAGCGCCACAATTGATTGCACGGTTGGGTTACCCGCACCCGTATTAATGAGAATCCCACAATGGGGGGACACGATCTCTGCTTCGACAAGACGTGCTGATAAAACCGTCTCGCGATATGTGCGTCGATAGGTTATGAAAACGGTTCGAATAATGACCGGCCATGGCATGACATCATGCTATGAAAGGCCATTAGCAGATTAGATTTGTGGAATATTATACTCTCTACGGTGGTATGTGGAATTTGTTTTGCAGAGCCGGACACGATCCTTGTGTTCTAAATCTTTTATGAAGTATTCGGAGAAGGAACCCGCCTTGCAATGCCGAAGACAATGTGTGCGCCAGACTCATCGTCATTGAAGCCTGGTTCAGGGGCTACTGAGGGAGTCCTGGATTAAGGGGTCCTCGGACAGCCGGACTATATACTTTGGCCAGACTGTTGGACTAGGAAGATACAAGACTGAAGACTTCGTCCCGTGTCCGGATGGGACTCTCCTTCGCGTAGAAGGCAAGCTTGGATATTCGGATATGTAGATTTCCTTCTCTGTAACCGACTCTTTGTAATCCTAGCCCCCTCCAGTGTCTATATAAACCGGAGGGTTTAGTCCATAGGACAACAATAATCATAATCATAGGCTAGCTTCGAGGGTTTAGCCTCTACGATCTCGTGGTAGACAACTCTTGTAATACTCATATCATCAAGATCAACCAAGCAGGAAGTAGGGTGTTACCTCCATCGAGAGGGCCCGAACCTGGGTAAAACATCGTGTCCCTTATCTCCTATTACCATTAGCCTTAGACGCATAGTTCGGGACCCCCTACCCGAGATCCACCGGTTTTGACACCGACAATGGCCGCCCGAGGGGCCCACGAGACAGGGGGCGGGCCCTGTAGGAGTGGGCGCGCCCCCACCCTTGTGGCCGCTTTGGCTGCTTCTAGACTTGCACTCCAAGTCCTCTGGATCACGTTCGTTCCAAAAATCATGCTCCCAAAGGTTTCATTCTGTTTGGACTCCATTTGATATTCCTTTTCTTCAAAATACTGAAATAGGGAAAAAAACAGCAATACGGGCTGGGCCTCCGGTTAGTAGGTTAGTCCCAAAAAATGATATAAATGTGTAAAATAAAGCCCATAAACATCCAAAAAGGGTAATATAATAGCATGGAACAATAAAAAATTATAGATACATTGGAGACGTATCATAAATCACTAACATCGCATTGACTGCATTGACGACATACTAACTCTCATCTAAACATGCACGTACTAAGCAAACAGTAGACAAATCTACACATACTGCTAGTACTACTAATACCAAAATAAACTGGAGTGGGATAAAAGTGTTATACCCTCCAGTAGGCCACGCAGAAGCCGCGACGGCGGTGACAGCAGCAGCGGCATCCTAGGCGGCCTTCTTGTCGGCCTCCGTCTTCTCGGCGCTGGCATGTTCGGATTCGGTGGACATGGTGATGACGAAGACGACGCAGGCGTAGAGGATAGTGGATCGGAGGCGAGCAGTCGCGTAGTCACTTCCCAAAAACCTATTCGCCTCTCTCCCATATAGGAACCGGAGAGACAGGGTTTCGAAGACCTGCTCTCCCGTCGACCATGTACGCGGCGGACGGGATGGAGTCACCGGCGGCAGCAGCAGCAAAGGAACGACGAGGGCGGTTCGCGTGGGAGCAGATGTGATTTGTTCGTTGCGACTAGGGTTAGGCACGCAGCCGCGTGGAGAGACATCGGCTCGACCCATGTCCGAGTCCGTGACAGCCCACGATCCGACATCTCAGATCGTGGCCCAGCTGTCAGAAAACTCTCTCTTAGTGACTGGCAAAAATAAGCGCGTAGGTGTGAGCTCGGCTCGGCTCATTCCCGCAACCCGCGGCGCGTCGCGACGAGGCGTGGCGAGGCGGGCGGTGAAGGAGGAGTGCACGAGGGCCTCTTCTATTCTCAAGCTCCAGCATGTAGAAGAGAATCCCTTATAAAGAGGTCCAACTCCTTCTCCACTAGTGGGGTGGGACTAAACTTCCCACTACACCTCCACCAGCCATATAACCCACATGGGCCCTTAGAGATTTTCAGAAATTGCTCCATGGGCCTAAAGCCCATCCCAAATTTCAGCAATCCCCCACCAGATCTCGAGGGCCCATTGTGTCGTCTATTCCAATTTTTGTTTCGATATACTAGTGTTTCAGTGAAGACCTATTAAGGTTGAGCTTCACCTAGAGCAAGTAGCTACACTCCTTCACAACTGAACAATGGACTATGCCTTGAATTGTCAGTTTGGCATAAAGAAGCTTCACCACATGTCTTACTAGTACTAGGCTACCCAAGGCCGACCCCTCGGGTGGAGCATATAAGTCACACTCCTGGCCTATTCATGAGCTTACTAGAGATCACCCCAATCTCATAGACTGTGACCAGCAGTCGGGCTCACATAGGTGTGTTCGTCCAAAGATCGCTCTGTAGGATAGCATCTTGCTTACATAAGCTTTGGAACACATTAAGATAGTTGTCATCCTACCATATAGTATTGAGAGTATTGCATCTCCAACGAAGTGGGTTAGTGTAGTTACTCTCCTCAGTTCACCACTGGCTTGTTTTCCTAGGTCCTAGTTCACGGGATCTCCAATCACATAGGTTGGTTTACCGCCATGAAAACTCATGTGGGTCTCATACCCATCTCCCTCGATGCACTATCTATCACAACACGTGATAGCCCTTTTGTAAAGGGATGCGCCAGATTCTTAGCCATATGGACGTACTCCAACGCTATCGCTCTGGAGTTTCTTAATTTCTGGCAGCTTTTAATCTCATTGTTATGTGTTTGTTGGACTTCATGTTGTCCTTTGAACTCTTCACCTTGGTGAAGACAGTCTGATTGTCCCAGTTCATAAGGATAGCCGGAACCGGTTTATCAACCAATGGCAAGTCCATCAAAAGATCTCGAAGCCATCCTGCTTCGACACCAGATGTGTCTAATGTTATTAATTCTGCTTCCATTGTCGATCTCATTAAGATCGTTTGCTTGCAAGACTTCCAGGAAATAGCACCACCTCCAAGAGTAAACATAGACCCGGTTGTGGCCTTCATCTCATCACCATCATAGATCCAATTCGCATCACTATACCCTTCGAGTACTGACGGGTATCCGGTATAGTGAAGTATGTAGTTCATAGTACCTTTCAGATAGCGCATAACTCTCTCAATAGCATGCCAATGTACATCACCCGGATTGGAAATAAACCGGCTTAGTTTTCTCACAGCAAATGCGATGTCAGGCCTCGTTGTGCTTGCTAGGTACATGAGTGAACCAATGATTTGGGAGTATCTCAGTTGATCCTTAGCTGTGCCTTTGAACTTTCGAACCAACACACTAGGATCATACGGTGTTTGAGATGGTTTGCAGTCCGAATATCCAAAACGGCTCAACACCTTCTCAACATAATGGGATTGCAGAAGTGTGATCCCACCCTCATGATCTCTTAGTAGCTTGATGTTCAAGATAACATCAGCCACACCAGGGTCTTTCATCTCAAAGTTCCGAGACAGAAACAACTTGACCTCCTCAATGACTTTGAGATTGCTTCCAAACATCAGTATGTCATCAACATACAAGCACAGTATAACTCCTTCGCCCCCACCATGGCGATAGTATACACATTTGTCAGCTTCATTGGCAACGAAGCCAATAGATGTTAGAGTTGTATTAAACTTATCATGCCATTGCTTATGTGCTTGTTTCAGGCCATATAAAGATTTCAGCAACCTACACACCTTTCTTTCCTGACCATCTATCACAAAGCCATCTGGCTGTTGCATGTAGATTTCCTCGTTTAGCTCTCCATTCAGAAAAGCCGTCTTAACATCCATTTGGTGGACGGGAAGACCGTGCGAGGCCGCCAACGAGAGTAATACTCAAATGGTAGTCAGTCTAGCCACAGGTGAATAAGTATCGAAGAAATCTTCCTCTTCTTTATGGTCATAGCCCTTGGCCACAAGCCTAGTGTCGGTGTCAAAACTGGCGGATCTCGGGTAGGGGGTCCCGAACTGTGCGCCTAGGTGGATGGTAACAGGAGACAAGGGACACGATGTTTTACCCAGGTTCGGGCCCTCTTGATGGAGGTAAAACCCTACGTCCTGCTTGATTGATATTCATGATGTGGGTATTACAAGAGTAGTTCTACCACGAGATCAAGGAGGCTAAACCCTAGAAGCTAGCCTATGGTATGATTGTTGTTCGTCCTATGGACTAAAGCCATCCAGTTTATATAGACACCGGAGAGGGCTAGGGTTACACAGAGTCGGTTACAATGGTAGGAGATCTACATATCCGTATTGCCAAGCTTGCCTTCCACGCCAAGGAAAGTCCCATCCAGACACGGGACGAAGTCTTCAATCTTGTATCTTCATAGTCTTGGAGTCCGGCCGATGATGATAGTTCGGCTATCCAGACACCCCCTAGTCCAGGACTCCCTCAGTAGCCCCGAACCAGGCTTCAATGACGACGAGTCCGGCACGTATATTGTCTTCGGCGTTTGCAAGGCGGGTTCCCCTCCATACTCCATGTGTTTGCCGAATAGTGTCTGGTTTCCTTATAAATGTTGCGCTCCTTGGCTTCCACGTCCAATAATGGCCCTCTTCCACGTGTCATATGAATGCGAAAAGCCAAGGTATTTTTACGTTCCACTCCCCTAGCTGCGTGAATAAGCCGCCTATAAGAAAGGCGAGGATCCAGATCCGAATCACACCATCCTCCTTCCGCAAGCATTCATCGAAGCGCATCTGACAAAAATCCATTCCAACATGGACAGTCGACGCGGCTCCTCCTCTCGCGCTCCCAGACCTCAGCCAGGGATTGGAGGAGATGTACAGTCCCGCATAGCGAGTTAGTGACGCTCCAAGCTGAGGGATACCTTCCCCCAGCCTTCATGGTTCCGGTTCGAGCCGGACTGGCCACCTACAAGGGTGGGAAGCAGGCGGAGAGCGTCCCCAATCCCTCCAAAGGAGAGCGGGTATGCTTCGTCCCCTACCTAATAAGGGGACTCGGATTTCCCATACATCCGTTTCTCCGGGGGCTCCTGGAGTTCTATGGACTCCAACTTCACCACCTCACACATGCCTCCATTTTGCATATCGCGGGCTTTGTAGCTCTTTGCGAGCTATTCTTGGGTATCGAGCCCCATTTTGCGCTGTGGAAGAGACTGTTTTGCCTCGTACCCCGTTCTCATGAGGGGTCGATATATCAAGTGGGCGGAGCCGAAATATGGCGCATCGCCGGGACCGGATATCTATTCGGAACCCCGAAGAAGGCGTCCGAAGACTGGCCTTCGGAGTGGTTCTATATGGAAGACGCCCCGCTGCCGGATCTAGTTCGGATTGGCCTCCCGGAGTTTAGCAACGCTCCTCTGAAGAAACGCCTGAGTTGGCGCCCGCGGAGCCCTCAACGGGAAGATGATAGGAGCGTCCAATATCTGATGGGCCAGATACGGTTACTGGCCCATTCTGGATTAACCATGATTAGAGTCATGGCCACATGCATTATGTGAGGGGTGCAGCCGCTCCAATATAGGGGCTACCCCATGTGGGATTTCAATGGGGAGAATGACGCCACCCGTCATGGTCGCAAGGGGCCGGGATCGGCCGTCGATCTGGTGAAGATCCTGTCCGGCTTGTACAAGGGGGAGAAGGAGGACTTTTTCTGCACGAGTCCATTGAATGGATTCTCCATGAATAACCCTCAGAGCTGGGTAAGCGGACGTTTATATATCTGATCTGTGCTTTCAAAGATAAGTGTCTTACTTTATGATTTCGATGCAGGAACTGCGCCAGGATGTGGAGGGCATGGAAAGCCCGACTCCACAACCCGAGGATCCGGGAAGATCCCTTGATCTGGCCTCCGGAGAGGATCCGGACATAATGGTGGAACTGATTGACGGGGTGTGCCACCAGCTCAGCATAGATAATGCTCTAGTCGCCATTACGGCTGACTACCCCGGTTTATCTCCGGTTTCTCAGGTGAGTATGACCGAAGTCCTGACACTGTTACTTTTGTAATGCTTATTTCTGACCACCGTGTACCAACGGTGCTTCGCAGGAGGTGCCTTTACGGCGGGAAGCCGAGCCCGTGACGACTGACCAACCAGGGTCAGTGCGGCCCAACAGGCGGAAGAGGAGTGTGGCGCGAATCGAAACGTCACCGCAGAGGTATGGCGCACCCTTGTCCTTTAAGGGAAAGACTCCTGGGAGGTACATTAATGCTCATGATTCTTCCAGGAGAAAGAGCACTAGCCGGACTGAGCCCGGAGAGGTTGCCAACCAAGCCTCCGCCAGCCAGGCTCCATCGCCTGGTCCGGAGGGGGAGGCGAGCGCAAGGCGCGAGCCGGATGCTCCTCCAACGGAGGATGCCGACAGGTTGTCCGCCACCAGGTCTGAGGTGGAGAGCGCCATGAATCACAGGCGCCGTCGGACAGTTCTTCGTGACGCGTGTTTCTCCCCAGAGGCGTTGAATTCCTTTAATGCGGGAGACGCGCACTTCCGTGCTGCTCAAGATGGTTTAACCAGAGCCACGGAGCAGTATGTAAAAGACATACGGGAGAGGAATTTTAATGGTTATATATGCCAGTAGCCCCCGAGACTTAAAATAGTTAAAGTAACTGATTTAAGGATCATTTGTTATGAAGGATCTTACAGAGAAGAATACCCACCTGTCCCAGGAGCTTCAAGAATGCAAGGCCCAACTTGAGGCCGCGCTAGCCGCTGCCCGGGGAATCACAGAGACCCCCTCTGGTAATTCATATTTAGAAAAGAGAAGTAGTTTATGAAGTGCGGCGTGTGTGTATAATCTGACAATAATATTGGAGAGGGTGCCGGACTAGATCCGGACAAGGAACATCTGCTGCGCCAGCTTAAGGCCGGCGAGAAGGTGCTTATAAATGTGCAGCAAGAGAGGAACAAACTCCAAGATGCCAACACCCAGCTGGGCGAAGAACTAAAAGGTGTTCGGGTCCAGCTGTCTAACTCCGTAAAGGAGAATCGATGGCTTCGTCGCGGCATTTACAGTAAGTGCTTGAGCAAACTCTTTTGAAAAGAAGAGTTCGGCAAGGAAGTCGATTGACAAAATTGTGTCTGTAGGTGTGCTCACGGGTTGTCCGGCGGAGGAGATGCCTGGTTCCACGGGAGACCCTCTTCTCAAGCTGCTGCAACTGCACGAACATGTTCGGCAGGCTATGAGCGGCGTCGTTCAGGCCTTATGGCCTTCCGTCTCCCTACCCGAGGGTCTTGGAGGGCTTGCTGAGAAGCTTCAGGGAGTACGGCAGCGTTTCCGTCTGTGGAAGATATCGGCCTGCCATCAAGGCGCCAGGGAGGCCTGGGCCATGGTGAAGACGCGGTACACGAGGGCTGATCCAAACCACATGGCCGAGGTCGGACCTGTGGGGCCCGATGAGAAGGAGATCCCTGTGAGCCTGATGTATGGCCAAGTAGAGTTGGCCGTGAAATATTCCCAACGGGACTGTAAATTAGACAACCTGTTAGATGGGATTGAAGAGGAGTACAATCAGTCAGTTTGACGATGTAATTTAAAATGACATGTAAAATGCCTTCTAGCCGGATTGTAGATCGTTTGTCTTTGCGGACCTTTTCGCTTCAACCTCGGGACCCAACAGTCCGGAGTGTGTCCGAATACCCTGACGGTTATACAAAAACCGGGGCATGCATGGAGACAAGGCGTAGGGGTCATAAGTGCTTTATCAGACAAGTGCCCAACTAGCTATGTTATATTACATGGTTAGTAAGAAACATCTTCCAGGGAGAATAGTTCCGTTAGGGGTTACTTTCCCTGGGAGGCATGCCCTAAAGTGCATATCCAGACTATGAAAAGAGCAGAAAAAGCATCTGGGGGCAGAGAAATAAATAAGTAATGAATCATCTTTTAGGTCACCGACCGAAAATTTCCTTAAGAACGCTAGCTTTCGGCTTCACCCAGTCTGAGGTACACATCCGGCTGATCCGGCAGTAACAATCGTAGAGGTGCTCCCTTTACCTCCTAGCCGAACAATCGGGAACGTAGGGGTAAGCACAGGAGCCAGGCAACCCAGCTTGGCCAAAACTTAAGTCATATCGATGCATATAATGGTGAGTAAAAGGTACATGAGGAAGTATGACACATGTGTTGGGCATGAAGCCCGTATAGATAAGCTTCTGTTAAAGAAGCCCCCAGGTATAACGAGTGCGAGTAGCACATCAAGTGAGTGCGAACAGAGCGCAGATCAGCCCTCAAGAGGCTTGCACTGAAAGAGGGAGGAAAAAGGAGGGAAAACAAAGACAGCGAAAAAATATGAAAGGTGGACGGAGGAAGGAGACGAACTCTGAGCCCGGCACTAGGCGTAGAATCTTCGGAGACGGGCTGCGTTCCATGGGTTTGGCTCGAGTCGGTTGTTAGATGCGTTGCGTAGACGGTATGCACCGCCGGTAAGGACTTGGTCGATGATGAAGGGACCTTCCAATTTGGGCTTAAGTTTGTCCTTTTTCTTGTCCGGCAGGCATAGAACTAGTTCGCCAACATTGTAAGTTTTAGCCCGTACTTCTCTGCTTTGATATCTTCGAGCCTGCTGTTGATAGAATGCGGAACGGGATTTTGCCACGTCGCGCTCCTCCTCTAAGGCGTCCAAACTGTCCTGCCGATCTAACTCGGCTTCTCTTTATTCATACATGCGCACGTGAGGTGAGTCATGAAGTATGTTGCAGGGCAAAACTGCCTCAGCACCGTATACCATAAAAAATGGTGTGAATCCGGTAGTGCGGTTTGGCGTGGTCCGCACCCCCCAGAGTACGAAGTCTAGCTCCTCTACCCAGTGCGTGTTAGATTCCGTGAGGGACCGCACTAATCTGGGTCTAATGCCATTCCTGATTAGACCATTTGCCCGTTCCACTTGACCGTTAGTTTGAGGGTGATAGACTGAAGCGTAGTCGAGCTTGATGCCCATGTTTTTGCACCAGAGTTTAACCTCGTCGACCGTGAAATTCGTGCCGTTATCAGTGATGATGCTGTGGGGGACGCCGAAACGGTGTACTACCCCTGATATGAAGTCTATCACAGGTCCGGATTCTGCCGTTTTAACCGGCTTGGCCTCTATCCATTTGGTGAATTTGTCCACCATGACCAATAAGTATTTTTTCTTGTGGGTTCCCCCTTTAAGGGGTCCAACCATGTCAAGCCCCCAGACCGCGAACGGCCAGGTGATGGGTATAGTTTTGAGGGCGGTGGGTGGCATGTGGCTTTGATTAGCAAATAGCTGGCAACCGACGCATTGTTGGACTAAGTCCTGAGCATCTGCCCGGGCTGTCGGCCAATAAAATCCTGTACGGAAGGCCTTGCCTACAAGGGCCCGGGCTGCGGCGTGGTGCCAACCGAGTCCAGCGTGAATTTCAGCCAGGAGATTTCGCCCTTCCTCTTCAGAGATACACCTTTGAAGGACTTCGGTTGTACTTTTGTTATAAAGTTCTCCCTCATGGACCTTGTAGGCTTTAGATCGCCGAACTATGCAGCGGGCCTCATTTTGGTCTTCGGGGAGTTCCTGCCTGATTAAGTAGGCTAGGAATGGTTCCATCCACGGGGCAATTACTGCCATTATTTCGTGGGCTGAAGGTGTTATTTCATTGGCTGAGCCACCGATTGTGTCAGAATGTTCCGTGTTGGGTGGTGCAGTTGGTTCCGGGTTGTTATTTCTGGACTCTTCTTCCCATAATACGGATGGCTTAAAGAGCCGCTCCAGGAAGATGTTTGGAGGGACGGCGTCGCATTTTGCGCCGATGCGTGCCAACACGTCTACTGCCTGGTTATTATCCCGGGCTACATGGTGGAATTCGAGTCCTTCGAACCGAGCTGACATTTTTATGACGGCGTTACGGTAGGCTGCCATTTTCGGATCCTTGGCGTCAAAGTCTCCATTTACTTGGGATATTGCGAGGTTTGAATCCCTGCGCACCTCTAGGCGTTGAATACCCATGGAGATTGCCATCCGGAGACCATGTAGAATGGCCTCGTATTCGGCTGCATTGTTGGTGTCCGTGTACATTATATGAAGTACGTATTGGACTGTGTCTCCGGTTGGGGACGTCAAGACGATGCCATCCCCCAAGCCAGCCAACATTTTGGAGCCGTCGAAATGCATGATCCAATTGGAGTATGCGCCGTAATCTTTAGGGAGTTCGGCTTCGGTCCATTCGGCAATGAAGTCGGCCAAAACTTGCGACTTTATGGCTCGCCGTGGTTTGTAGGTTATGTCAAATGGTAAGAGCTCAATGGCCCATTTTGCAATCCTGCCCGTCGCGTCACGATTGTTTATAATATCGTTGAGAGGTACTTCGGAGGCCACCATTATGGAACACTCTTGAAAGTAGTGTCGCAGATTCCGGGATGCCATGAACACCGCATACACTATCTTTTGATAATGTGGGTACCGGGACTTGCATGGGGTTAAGACAGTGGATACGTACTACACTGGTTTTTGAAGAGGGAATTTGTGCCCTTCTGTTTCTCGTTCGACGACGAGTACGGCGCTGACAACTTGATGTGTTTCCGCGATATATAATAACATAGGTTCGCCCAGGTTGGGCGCGACCAGGACTGGATTTGTCACCAATATAGCCTTAATTTCTTCTAGTCTGACCTGCATCATCCGTCCATTTAAAGTGTTCAGTGCGCCGGAGGAGGCGATAGAGGGGCAGTGCCTTTTCTCCCAAACTGGAGATGAAGCGGCTTAGAGCCGCCACACATCCAGTTAGTTTTTGTATTTGTTTGAGGTCTTTTGGGATATCCAATTGTGACAGAGCTCGGATCTTGGCTGGGTTTGCTTCAATTCCTCTACCGGATACAATGAAGCCCAAGAGCTTTCCAGCTGGTACACCGAAAACACATTTTTCCGGTTGAGCTTAATGTCGTATGCTCGGAGGTTGTCGAATGTAAGCCTCAAATCGTCTACTAGAGTTTCGACGTGTTTGGTCTTAACGACCACATCGTCTACGTACGCCTCCACTGTTTTGCCTATCTGGGTGGCCAAACATGTCTGAATCATGCGCTGATATGTTGCGCCGGCGTTTTTGACTCCGAAGGGCATTGTGTTGAAGCAGAATGGTCCGTACGGAGTAATGAATGCCGTTGTGGCCTGGTCTTTTTCCACCATCTTGATTTGATGGTATCCGGAGTATGCGTCGAGGAAGCACAATGAATCGTGCCCTGCGGTAGCATCGATGATTTGGTCGATGCGAGGGAGAGGGAAATGGTCCTTTGGACAGGCCTTGTTAAGGTCTTTGAAATCGACACAAAGGCGCCAGGATTTGTCCTTTTTTGGTACCATTACCAGGTTGGCTAGCCAGTCCGGATGTTTTATGTCTCTGATGAATCCGGCTTCTAAGAGTTTGGCTAGCTCCTCTCCCATTGCCTGTCTTTTGGGTTTGGAAAATCGCCGAAGAGCCTGTTTGACTAGCTTGAATCCTTTTAGGATATTTAGGCTGTGTTCTGCCAGCCTGCATGGGATTCCTGGCATATCTGAAGGGTGCCAGGCAAAAATGTCCCAATTTTCCTGAAGGAATTCTCCTAATGCGGCTTCTACATCAGGATTTAATTGTGCCCCAATGGAGGCCGTCTTTGTGGGGTCCGTTGGATGGACCTGGAATTTGACTATTTCGTCTGCTGGTTTAAAAGTGGTGGACTTAGACCTCTTATCGAGTATCACATCGTCCCTATCCACCATGGAGCGCAGCGCAGTGAGTTCTTCTGCTGCTAGGGCTTCAGATAATGCCTCTAGGGCCAGTGCGGCTGTCTTATTTTCAGCGCGGAGTGCTATATCTGGATCACTGACAAGAGTGATTATTCCATTGGGCTCGGGCATTTTGAGCTTCATGTACCCGTAATGGGGTATAGCTTGGAAGATTGTGAATGCCTCTCTCCCTAACAAGGCATGATATCTGCTGCCGAACGGGGCCACTTGGAACGTGACCTCGTCGGACCTGTAATTGTCCGGCGAGCCGAACACTACATCTAGTGTGATTTTTTCTGTGCAGCGTACTTCTCGACTAGGGATTATTCCTCTGAAGGTTGTGCTTCTTCGCTCAATGCGGCTCCGGTCAATTTCCATTTTTTGGAGGGTTTCCTCGTAGATGAGGTTTAATCCGCTGCCGCCATCCATGAGTACCTTGGTAAGACGAAAGCCGTCCACTATCGGACTGAGGACCAATGCGGCTGGTGCTTGGGCTGTTCGGAATTTAGGTTCATCGCTCGCATTGAAGCTGATAGCCGTGTCGCTCCATGGATTTGTTGTTGCTACTTGGTAGACTTCGGCGAGGCTGCGGATTGTTCGTTTCCGCATGTTATTTAATGCGAAAGTCTCGAAGACTGTTAATACCGTACTGGTACTGTTGGGCTGGTTACACGGGGCTAGAAAGCCTTCGCCACTTTTGGCCACCTGCCATAGTATCCAACATGCTCGAAGGCTATGTGTTGGAGTGGCGCCCTCTGTACTGTGGATTTTACAGGGTCCGTTGAGCCATCCCTCTAGTACGGTTCCGTGCCCTTTAGGGGGTTTTTGCTTTTTGTTTTTTAACCTAGGTGCTTGAGTATGACACACCCTTTTATTTCGAACTAGGGTTGTATTCAGGGCCGGATTGTCCCAAAACCTGGTTTTGGTTTTCCAGGCACTCTCCATCGCACAGTATTTTTGTACTATGATCGCCAGGTCGGCGAAGCGTGTAACTTCGCGACGACTTATGGCGTTCATGATTCCCTTGTCCGTGCAATTGTTGCAGAAAATTGAGATTGCGCTTTCCTCCCGACAGTCCTTTATCCTGTCCATGACCAGGAGGAATCTGGCCCAGTAATGATGTACTGTTTCATCGGGCTCTTGCCATATTTGAGATAGATCGCTTATGTTTGGGTGGGCGGGCGGAATTAAATTCGGAACCCCGCCCGATCTGAGGCTCAAAGGCCGAGAAGTTTCCGGATTTGGAAGCTTGGATTGCTGGATGTTATCCAACAAATCTGGTCTGATGCCTGACTTTAGGTTCAGTACTTGATTGACGTCCGTCCCTCCGCGGGAATCCGGCATGAAGGCATCGGGAATCCGGACATAACTGGTCTTTAACATAGAAGAAGAGTCGCCGCGTTGTTCCTCTACCACGACAACGTGGTGGGTAGCCTGGGGAGAGTTAATTTCTCCCCGATCGGTTTTAAGCCCAATCTGATCGCAGTCTGTGGCGACTCCCAGGGCGGCGATGCGATCCAAGAGCTCATTTACGGAGGAGAGCTCCATCGGATCTAGCTGCTCGGCGAATTCCAAGTTGACGTGAAAATCGCTTTTGATGACCTGAGAGGTCATTGTCGGAGCGGTGGCCGAACAGGCGGTCATAAGAAAACCGCCTAGCCGAATAGTTTGGCCGGTGGCCAAAGCTCCCTTGACGATGGCGCCGTCTTTAAAGATGGGAAAAGGCATCCCTCCTGATTGCGACGGCACAGAGGAACTCTCAATGAAAGCACCAATGTCGGTGTCAAAACCGGCGGATCTCGGGTAGGGGGTCCCGAACTGTGCGTCTAGGCGGATGGTAATAGGAGACAAGGGACACGATGTTTTACCCCGGTTTGGGCCCTCTTGATGGAGGTAAAACCCTACATCCTGCTTGATTGATATTGATGATGTGGGTATTACAAGAGTAGATCTACCACGAGATCAAGGAGGCTAAACCCTAGAAGCTAGCCTATGGTATGATTGTTGGTCGTCCTATGGACTAAAGCCATCCGGTTTATATAGACACCGGAGAGGGCTAGGGTTACACAGAGTCGGTTACAATGGTAGGAGATCTACATATCCGTATTGCCAAGCTTTCCTTCCACGCCAAGGAAAGTCCCATTCGGACACGGGACGAAGTCTTCAATCTTGTATCTTCATAGTCTTGGAGTCCGGCCGATGATGATAGTTCGGGTATCCGGAAACCCCCTAGTCCAGGACTCCCTCACCTAGCCTTGTACTTTTCAATCGTACCATCAGGCCTAAGCTTCTTCTTGAACACCCACTTACATTCCAATGGTTTGCAACCATAGGGACGGTCAATGATCTCCCATATCTCGTTAGCCATGATGGAATCCATCTCTCTACGGACCGCATCCTTCCAGTAGTCAGCTTCTGGAGAGGCATACGCTTCTGAAATAGAAGTGGGAGTATCATCCATGTGGTACACGAAGAAGTCATCACCAAAGGTCTTTTCAGTCCTTTGTCTCTTGCCCCTACCAAGGGTTTCCTCGTCATCCTCCTCAGGATTTTCATCATGTGTTCGTTCATAATATTCCATAGGAATGGCAGGCTCAAGAGTCTCCTCAGATTCCTGTCTAAGTGCTTTGCATAACTCTCATAGGAAAATATCCTCGAAAAATGTAGCATCCTTAGACTCCATAATTGTACCGACCTTATGGTCAGGTACCTCAGATTTCACTACTAGAAATCTATAACCAACGTTGTTCTTAGTGTAGCCCAAATTAACGCAGTCCACAGTTTTTGGTCCAAGCTTACGGTTTTTGGGGATCGACACGTTGACTTTCGCCAAACAGCCCCAAGTACGCAAGTACGAGAATGTTGTCCTTCTCTTCGCCCATTTCTCATAGGGAGTGATCTCACTATCCTTTGTCGGAACTTTATTGAGGACATGACATGCCGTCAATATAGCCTCCCCCCACTATGCCTTGGATAAACCCGATGTATCTAACATGGTGTTAACCAAATCAGTTAGAGTAGGTTTTTCTGCTCGGCAACCCCGTTTTACTGGGGTGAATAGGGAGGCATCCTCTCATGAATAATGGCGTGTTCCACACAAAAAGAATCAAAGTCACTCGAGAAGTACTCTCCACCACGATCTGATCTGACTCGTTTAATTTTCTTTTCAAGTTGATTCTCAACTTCTGCCTTATAGATTTTAATGTAGTGTAGAGCCTCATCTTTAGTATTTAACAGATATACATAGCAATATCTAGTAGAATCATCTATCAATGTCATGAAGTATTTCTTTCCACCTTTAGTCAACACACCATTCATCTCACAAAGATCAGAATGTATGAGTTCTAATGGTGCCAAGTGTCTCTCCTCCACAGCCTTGTGAGGCTCGCGAGGTTGCTTAGCTTGCACACATGAAAGGCACTTAGAACCTTTGGCTAAAGTGAAACTTGGGCTTAAATCCAACTTAGCTAGTCACGTCATAACACCAAAACTTATGTGACAAAGACGTGAATGCCAAACTTCAGATGCATTAACACTCGAATGAATATGGTTCACGACTTTATTACAAAAATCTGCGAGGGAAAGGCGGAACATCCCTCCGCTCTCATAACCTTTTCCAACAAATAGTCCATACTTAGTAACAAGTAATTTATTAGACTCGAATACCAACTTAAACCGTTCTCTACATAGAAGGGAGCCACTAACAAGGTTCTTCTTGATGGCAGGGACATGCTGCACGTTCTTCAGCTACACGATCCTTCCTGAAGTAAACTTTAGATCGACCGCGCCAACACCATGAAAAGAAGCACTCACGCCATTCCCCATCAATACAGACCCGTGGCCTGTGACATGGTAAGAAGAGAACAATGAAATGTCAGCACACACATGAACACATGCACCTGTGTCCACCCACCAATCGGTGGGTTGAAACACTGGAAAGACAGTAAATAAATTACCGTACCCAGATGCACCATTCTCATTGTTGCCCACAATCATATTGACAGACTTAGAGTCCTATCCTGACTTCTTAAACTTGTTTGGGCACTTGTTGGCCCAATGTTCAACCGAACCACAAGTAAAGCAGCCCTCATCCTTCTTGTTCTTCTTGAAGGTCTTCTTACCCTTTTTCTTAAAGTCGGTATTGTGTTGGACACCGTTCTTTCCCTTGGGCTTGTGGGAGTTGAAGTTCCTTTGGTTCACCATGTTGGCAACAAAAGTCCCTTCAGCCCTTTTCTGTGCGAGTCCTTTGCCCTCGAATTCTGCTCAACACTCAGATGGCGAATGAAGTCCTCCACTGAGAATTCACGCCTATGATGTTTCAGAGTGGTGGCAAAGTTCCTCCAGGAATTAGGAAGCTTAGCGATTATACAGCCCGCAACAAACTTGCCCGGTAAATCGCACTTAAGAAGCTCAAACTCCTTAACGATGCATATTATCTCATGAGCCTGCTCCAATACAGGACGGTTCTCAACCATCTTGTAATCGTGGAACTGCTCTACAATATACATCTCGCTCCCGGCATTGGCGGCCCCGAACATAGATTCGAGCGCCTCCCACAAGTCCTTGGCGACATGCATGTGCAAATATGCCTCGACCAGTTTATCTCCTATCACGCTAAGAACTGCTCGGAGAAACACAACGGTGGCCTCCCTGAACGCCTTCTCCTGTTTAGGAGCTATCGTTCCCGTGGAGACACCGGAGACCCAGAACACGTTCATAGCCGCGAGCCATAGAGTGGTCTTAGTCTGCCAATGCTCAAAGTATGTACCGGTAAACTTATCCGATTTCAGTGCTGCGGCAAAGCCACTTGCCGAAACATTCCTACACATAATAGGTTTTTGGATTGTTGAGTAAATAGGCAATTTTTTGACTAATTTAATCCATAGATAAATCACTAGCATGGCATTGACTGCATTGATGATATACTGACTCTAATCTAAACATGCACGTACTAAGCAAACAGTAGACAAATCTACACATACTGCAAGTACTGGTAATACGAAAATAAACAGGAGCGGGATAAACGTGTTATACCCTCCAATAGGACAGGTAGAAGCTGAGGCGGCGGTGACAGCAGCAGCGGCATCCTCGGCGGCCTTCTTGTCAGCCTCGGTCTTCTCGGCGGCGGCACGTTCGGCGTCGGTGGACATGGTGATGACGAAGACGACGCAAACGTAGAGGGAGTAGTGGATCGAAGGCGAGCAGTCGCGTAGTCACTTACCAAAAACCTATTCGCCTCTCTCCCGTACAGGAACCGGAGAGACGGGGTTTCGGAGACCTGCTCTCCCGTAGACCGTGAACATGGCGGACGAGATGGAGTCACCGGCGGCAGCAGCAGCACAGGAACGATGTGGGCGGTTCGCGTGGGAGCAGATGTGATTATTTTGTTGCGGCTATGGTTAGGAGACACCGCACACTTATATAGGCACAACCGCATGGAGAGACGTGGGCTCGACCCACGCCCGAGTCTGTGACAGCCCATGATCCGATGTCTCAAATCGTGGCCCAGCTGTCAGAAAACTCTTCGTTAGTGACTGGCAAAAATAAGCGCGTAGGTGTGAACTCGGCTCGGCTCATTTCCGCAACCCGCGGCGCGTCGTGACAAGGCGTGGCGTGGTGAGGCAGGCGGCGGAGGAGGAGTGCGCGAGGGCCTCTTCTATTCTCAAGCTCCAATAGCATGTAGAAGAGAATCCCTTATAAAGAGTGATATGTCTCCAACGTATCTATAATTTTTGATTGTTCCATGCTATTATATTATTTGTTTTGGATGTTTAATGGGCTTTATTATACATTTTTATATTATTTTTGGGACTAACCAATTAACTGGAGGCCCGGTCCATATTGCTGTTTTTTGCCTATTTCAGTGTTTCGCAGAAAAGGAATATCAAACGGAGTCCAAACGGAATGAAACCTTCGGGAGAATCGTTTTTGGAACAAACACAATCCAAGAGACTTGGAGTGGACATCAGGGAAGCAACGAGGTGGCCACGAGGGTCCAGGGCGTGCCCCCACCCTCATGGGCCCCTCGTGGCTCCCCTGACCGACTTCTTTCGCCTATATATACCAATATATCCTGAAAACATTCAGGAGCACAATAGATCGGGAGTTCCGCCGCCGCAAGCCTCTGTAGCCACCAAAAACCAATCGGGGCCCTGTTCCGGCATCCTGCCGGAGGGGGGGATCCCTCACCGGTGGCCATCTTCACCATCCCGGCGCTCTCCATGACAAGGAGGGACTTTTTCACCCTCGGGGCTGAAGGTATGTATCAGTAGCTATGTGTTTGATCTCTCTCTCTCTCTCTCTCTCTCTCTCTCTCTCTCTCTCTCTCTCTCTCTCTCTCTCTCTCTCGTGTTCTTGATTTGGGATGATCTTGATGTACCGCGAGCTTTGCTACTATAGTTGGATCTTATGATGTTTCTCCCCCTCTAGTCTCTTGTAATGGATTGAGTTTTCCCTTTGAAGTTATCTTATCGGATTGAGTTTTTAAAGATTTGAGAACACTTGATGTATGTCTTGCGTGGGATACCCGTGGTGACAATGGGGTATTCTATTGATTCACTTGATGTATGTTTTGGTGATCAACTTGCGGGTTCAGTGACCTTGTGAACTTATGCATAGGGGTTGGCACACGTTTTCTTCTTGATTCTCGGGTAGAAACTTTGGGGCACCCTTTGAAGTTCTTTGTGTTGGTTGAATAGATGAATCTGAGATTATGTGATGCATATTGTATAATCATGCCCATGGATACTTGAGGTGACATTGGAGTATCTAGGTGGCATTAGGGTTTTGGTTGATTTGTGTCTTAAGGTGTTATTCTAGTATGAACTCTAGGATAGATCGAACGGAAAGAATAGCTTCGTGTTATTTTACTACGGACTCTTGAATAGATTGATCAGAAAGGATAACTTTGAGGTGGTTTCGTACCCTACAATAATCTCTTTGTTTGTTCTCTGCTATTAGTGACTTTGGAGTGACTCTCCGTTGCATGTTGAGAGATAGTTATATGATCCAATTATGTTATTATTGTTGAGAGAACTTGCACTAGTGAAAGTGTGAACCCTAGGCCTTGTTTCCTAGCATTGTAATACCGTTTGTGCTCACATTTATCATTAGTTACCTTACTGTTTTTTTCAATTTCAGATTACAAAAACCTATATCTACCATCCATATTGCACTTGTATCACCATCCCTTCGCCGAACTAGTGTACCTATACAATTTACCATTGTATTGGGTGTGTTTGGGACACAAGAGACACTTTGTTATTTGGTTGCAGGGTTGTTTGAGAGAGACCATATTCATCCTACGCCTCCCACGGATTGATAAACCTTAGATTATCCACTTGAGGGAAATTTGCTACTGTCCTACAAACCCGTGCACTTGGAGGCCCAACAACGTCTACTAAAAGAAGGTTGTGTAGTAGACATCAAAGAGGTCCAACTCCTTTTCCACTAGCGGGGTGGGACTAAACTTCCCACTACACCTCCACCATCCATATAACCCACATGGGCCCTTAGAGATTTTCAGATATTGCTCTATGGGCCTAAAGCCCATCCCAAATTTCAACAATCCCCCACCAGATCTCGAGGGCCCATAGTGTCCTGTGTTCCAATTGTTGTTTCAATATACTAGTGTTTCAGTGAAGACCTGTTAAGGTTGAGCTTCACCTAGAGCAAGTAGCTACACTCCTTCACAACTGAACAATCGACTATACCTTGAATTGTCAGTTTGGCGTAAAGAAGCTTCACCACATGTCTTACTAGTACTAGGCTGCCGAAGGCTGACCCCTCGGGTGGAGCATATAAGTCACACTCCTGGCCTATTCATGAGCTTACTAGAGATCACTCCAATCTCATAGACTGTGACCAGCAGTCGGGCTCACATAGGTGTGTTCCTCCAAAGATCGCTCTGTACGATAGCATCTTGCTTACATAAGCTTTGGAACACATTAAGACAGTAGTCATCCTACCATACAGTATCGATAGTATTGCATCTCCAACGGAGTGGGTTAGTGTAGTTACTCTCCTCAGTTCACCACTGGCTTGTTTTCCCAGGTCCTACTTCACGGGATCTCCGATCACATAGGTTGGGTTACCACCATGGCAACTCATGTGGGTCTCATACCCATCTCCCCCGATGCACTATCTATCACAACATGTGATAGCCCTTTTGTAAAGGGATCCGCCAGATTCTTAGCCGTATGGACGTAGTCCAACGCTATCACGCTGGAGTTTCTTAATTTTCTGACAGCCTTTAATCTTATTCTTATGTGTTTGTTGGACTTCATGTTGTCCTTTGAACTCTTCACCTTGGTGATGACAGTCTGATTGTCAGAGTTCATAAGGATAGCCGGAACCGGTTTATCAACCAATGGCAAGTCCAGCAAAAGATCTCGAAGCCATCCTGCTTCGACACCAGATGTGTCTAATGCTGTTAATTCTGCTTCCATTGGCGTGGCGTGGCTTGGCTTGGCGAGGCGGGCGGCGGAGGAGTGCGCGAGGGCCTCTTCTATTCTCAAGCTTCAGTAGCATGTAGAAGAGAATCCCTTATAAAGAGGTCCAACTCCTTCTCCACTAGCGGGGTGGGACTAAACTTCCCACTACACCTCCACCAGCCATATAACCCACATGGGGCCTTAGAGATTTTTAGAAATTGCTCTATGGGCCTAAAGCCTATCCCAAATTTCAACAGCAGGTCGGCCCGGACGTCGCGAGTAGGCGCCACGAGCCGCTGCAACCCCACCATGGCTTCTGTTTCTTGGATCGCGCCGGAGCCGAAGGGTGCTCCTCTCGCACGACGACGAAGGGGAACACCGCCTCATGACACCGATGTAGCTCCTCCTCCCCTCACACGGAGACGAAGGGAACACCGCCGCACGACGGTGATGTAGCTCCTCCTCTCCTCGCAGGGGATAAAAGAAGCGCTGCCGACCGTCGTGAGCAGCCATCGCTCGCCGCTGTGACTACCTCCATGGCGGCCCCTTGTCGGGTCCAAATTGTATGCTGCCGCCGCTAGGAATAGGGCCAGCCAAACACCGGGGAACAACCGACGGGGACAAGAGGAAGGATTCGCGCGGTGTGTCTGATAGGAAGCAAGAGGATAAGGGAGAGTTAGTGATGGGATAGAGAAGAGAATTGAGCGAAGATGAGTGGATGGGTTCGTTCGGGACGATTCTGTTTTCTTCCGAATGATCTGGTACGCTGACGTGGCTTCGGTGCTCTGACTTAATGTTCGTGTTTACTCCCTCCGTTGTCTTTCTAGTGATTTCAATAAATGACTGCATACAAAGCAAAATGAGTAAACCTACACTCTAAAATATGTTTATATACATGTATATGGGGTAGTCCATTTGAAATCTCTAAAAGGATAAATATTTAGGAACGGAGGGAGTAGATCCAACGGTAAACAGGACGTTCGGGGTAATTTGCTAGAACACAGTACGTTCGGCAGTTATCAATTCCGAAAATCCATCGGGTGACTCCGTCTCCGTCTCCAATCCATAAATATAGTTTCACGTAACGAAATAGACACGTCTCCGTCTCCAAATCCCGATCGGTTTACCGGCTACCATACCGAGAAATCCGGCCGGCTATTTAGAGTTAAGTTGCGGCGTCCGCTAGACGCACAGACCACACATACCAGGATCGATCGATCGATGGGATCTTTGTTCTCTTCCCCTGCCACAGCCGCCGGCGGCGAGTATGATTACAGCCGCCCTCTCCCGGAAACACATCGCCCGGCCTATGTCAAAAGAGGCGCTGGCTGCCATTCAACGATACGTCGATGATAGATCCAGCAGTGGTCTTCCCCGCTACACACGAGAGTATGTAATTTCCTACTCGATTAATTTCTTACACGCCTTTGTTGAATTGCATAGAATCTATTTTTATTTATTTGATTTGATGTACTCTTGTTTATTTGATTGGTGACAGAGAGATCGTCGCCAGCCGTATTCGTACGCTTGTACACCGTGCAATCAAACATTACAACTCCAACAACAACAAGGTACGAGATACACAAGCATTCTATTCTCCTTCGTCTTCGCTATGCATTGGTCTCGGTTGTGCTTAATACTTATGGTTGAGACCGATTGATATGATGTAGGGCGCCGAGTTTGAGTATCCTGACCAGTCGACCACAGAGATGAAGGCTGCCTGCGTTGGTTTCAGGGGAACTTTCTGGTACCACCTCGCCTTCTCAGCTCGCCGCCTGAGGGATGCCACCGAGAGGCATCAGTTCTTTGCTGAGCTATATTTTGACAGACACTCCCACCAACTAGCCGTTGAAACATGCATCATCTTAGGTACTACCTAAATTTATATTTGCAACCATCTCAGCCTCTTGCCAAATAACTGTGTTTGTTCGATACTTAGTATCTGTATATATTATTATGCAACATCATGGCTAATTCTCTCTTGGTCTTTCTCTATTCTTTTCATCTCAACAGAAAAGCCGTTGTGCCAATTTAGCAGCAGGTGTGCATTTTGCCCAGCCGAATCCAATATTTTGCACCCAAGCAACGCAGAATTTGTGTGTGGCAAGGAAGGGCACCAAAAAGAATTCTTCCATGTGAGAGATATGCTAGTGCGGCCATTCAATAGTTGTGCGGAGCTCTTATATAGATCAGACATTCAATGGTTAGATCCGACAAAGACTGCGCTTGTACGGCGTTTCCTTTTTAAAGACGTTGCTTTTGAAGAACTTTTCTTGTAGTTCGTGTGTTGTCAAGGACGGTGGACGGTATTGTTGCTTTGTTTGCTGCTGTGATCGGCCGCATCGACTTTCTTAATTTCCGCGTCCTAGTGCCTTGCTAGGTCTTTGAATTTATGTTGTTGCATAGGCGGGATATAACTGATATAATCTTGGTACCTAAGCGATGCATAATTTGGACGTGAAAAAGCAAGATCACAAAAGGAATTTTGCCGCAAGAGAGATATGCTAGTGAGGCCTCCTTCTGTGACAACTCCTGATATACTAGATAGCACCGACGATCCATGCATGACTTCTTATGTCATGGCCTATGTACTGCGGCTGTAAGATAACTATGATTTTCTTCTTTTTCAACTTTCTTTATTACTAGAAAAATAAAAACTAGTACTCTGAAATTTAATGTTTACAAGAACATGCAATAACTAAGAAGCATGGGTGAATCTACAATGCTTATGACCAGGGTACAATATTTTACTTTGAAATTACTGTTATAATTATTCCTTCTTTTAGTTTATTTTTTATTGTACACTTATCTTCTCTTGAAAAGTGCTATGTTATACTACCTTCGTACTAGTTTACTGGTCCTCATAGTATTTTGTGTCAAATTTTGACCAATGATAATTTTTTTAATGACATGCATTAATATTTTGTTAGTTAAATATTTTAGTCAAAATTTGGCACAAAATATAAAGAGGACCAATAAACCAGGACGAAAGTAGTAGTAACATATTGTGTTACCATGAGCATCTCTCTCCTCCAAGGAAAGGCGGCTAGGGTTTCTGCCTCCTGTCGGCGGCGGTGCCGATCTCCCGCGTCTCATGTGGCCTTAGGGCCATGGGTGCGCGGTGGATCCTAGTCCTTCCAGCGCGAGGGCTTCATTAACATGTGCTTCTTTAATTTTGTTAGGTTTTGTGTTCTGCTCAAGAAGACGCTACGACGGTGGCTTCTTGAAGATGGAATAAGGTTCGCCCGGTCTAGCCCCCGTTCCATGGTGTTTCTAGCATCGTCGGACGACTTGTGGAGGTGTGTCTCCGACGGATCTTGCGGGATTCGTCGGTGGTGGTCTTTGCTTGATTCACTCCAATCCGGTCTTGTTCGTCTTTGTTCATGTGTCTTCAGATTGGATCCTTTCGATCTAAACTTCTCTTCATCGGCGGCGGTTGTTGTTCTCGTGTGTTGGTCCTATGGGGCCTTAGCACGATGACTTTCCGACTGTCTACTACAACAAGTTGTGTCCGGCTCCGACGAGGGAGGGTAGATAGCGGTGACGCTCCTTCGGCTCCCTTCGGTGCTTGTAGTCTTCGCTAGGTGTTCTATGAATCTGGATGTAATTTTTATTATTTCTGGTGTTTGTTATACTACCATCATTACAAATAAATAGATCGACAGTTTCCTGCAAAAAACTACTTGCCACATAAGCAATTTTTTTTTAAAATGCTCTATGTTACTAGCTAAGTTACTCCCACTGTGACTAGCCTAAACTTGAAGTTGATGTGCCCACGTAAAAAAAAGCATCACGTGACAAGGTGATAGTCATCATGGTACAACTGCCATCTGCCGGATAGTTTGGGCATTCTTATTCGCAGTCAACTCCATGTGACCTCCATCGCCTTGAGAGCCATCATGTTCGACTCCAGGGCTTGATACGTCTCGAACGTATCTGTAATTTTTTATTATTTCATGCTGTTATATTATCATTCTTGGATGTTTTACAACCATTTTATAGTAATTTTATATTATTTTTTGGTACTAACCTATTAACATAGTGCCCAGTGCCAGTTGTTTTTTTCTGCATGTTTTTTACATCGCAGAAAATCAATATCAAACAGAGTCCAAACGCAGCCAAAGTTTTTGACGATTTTTTTGGCCAGATGACATCCAATGAGCCAAGGCTGCACCTAGGGGTGCCTCGAGGAGGGCAGCACCCACCAGGGCGCGCCAGGAGGCCTAGGCGCGCCTTGGTGGGTTGTGCCCACCTCGGGCGCCCCTTGAACCGCCTCTTTGCTCTATAAATACCCCAATATTCCAGAAACCCTAGGGGAGTTGACGAAAATCAATTCCAGCCACCGCAGAGTACAGAACCACCAGATCCAATCTAGACACCATTACGGAGGGTTCACCACTTCCATTTGGTGCCTCTCCGATGATGCGTGAGTAGTTCTTTGTAGACCTACGGGTCCGTAGTTAGTAGTTAGATGGCTTCCTCTCTCTCCCCCTCTCTCTTGATTATCAATACAATGGTCTCTTGGAGATCCATATGATGTAAGCTTTTTTGCGGTGTGTTTGTTGGGATCCGATGAACTTTGAGTTTATGATCAGATCTATGTTTTTATCCATGAAAGTTATTTGAGTCTTCTTTGATCTCTTATATAAATGATTGCTTATAGCCTCGTATTTCTTCTCCGATATTTGAATTTTGTTTGGCCAACCTGATCTATTTATATTGCAATGGGAAGAGGTGCTTTGTAATGGGTTCGATCTTACGGTGCTTGATCCCAGTGACAGAAGGGGAACCGACACGTATGTATCGTTGCTACTAAGGATAAAACGTTGGAGGGCGTGGCAGCCGACGTAACGAGGTGGAGCAGAACGGTGCTGGGTGATACAGAGAGGAAGTTAAAGGAAGCGAAGAGAGCGCTGGAGGAGTGTAGGAAGAGAGATATTACACCGGAGAAGGTTGCAGAAGAAGTACGCCTGCGCTGCTTGGTGGAACATCTTGAGGAAGTGGTAGACATAAAATGGAGATAGCGTGCTCACGTATGGTGGCTGAAGGAAGGGGATAGAAATACGAAGTTCTTCTTCCGCTATGCCTCGACGAGGAGGAAAGCCAACCGTATCAGGCGGCTCACGAGGGAGGATGGTGTAGTGCTGGAGGAAAGGCGAGATCTAACTAATTATGCTCAGTCTTATTTTCAGGGCTTGTTTACCTCAAATGGCAATAACAATTATGATGATCTCCTTCGGTCTGTCCCAACTAAGGTTACTCGGGCTATGAACGAGTGCGTTACAGCCGAGTTCACTGACATGGAGATCAAGGCGACCCTGGATCACATCGGGGACCTTAAAGCTACGGGCCAGGACGGCATGCCGGCTGTTGTGTTTAAGAAATATTGGCATCTCATGGGCAGGAACATTGCAAAGGAGGTGATGAAGGTTTTGAAGGGGGGCGAGCTACCGCAAGGGTGGAATGATACAATGGTGGTTCTAATACCAAAGGTCAAAAACCCCTCGAGAATAAAGGATTTGCGGCCCATCAGTCTTTGTAATGTCTTGTATAAGATCATCTCTTAGGTTCTTGCAAATCACCTCAAGATTGTTCTGCCACAGATAATATCAGGTAATCAGAGTGCGTTTGTGCCGGGGCGTCTGATCACAGAAAACATTTTGATGGCCTATGAGATTTCACACTACCTGATGAATAAACATGGAGGCAAGGAGGAGTTTGCTGCGGTGAAAGTGGACATGAGCAAAGCATATGACCGGGTAGAGTGGTCTTTCCTAGAAGCAATGATGATCAAACTTGGTTTTGCCAGGAGCTGGGTGAGACTTGTTATGAAGGGTGTGACAACAGTTAGGTACCAGATCAAGATGAATGAGGATCTTTCGGATCAGTTTGTGCCTTCCAGGGGGCTTCGGTAGGGCGATCCAATATCACTGTACCTTTTCGTGATTTGCGCCGAGGGGTTGTCAGCCTTGCTCAATGACGCTCAGAGGAGGGGGGTGTTTAGTGGCCTTCAAATTTGTCCAGGGGCGCCCGCTATCTAGCACCTCTTTTTTGCTGATGACTCGGTGTTACTCATGAAAGCAAAACCAAATGAAGCGGAGGAACTGCGCATGATTTTGGCAGTGTATGAACATTCCTCCGGACGGTGCATCAACCACGAGAAATCGGCGATCATGTTCAGCAAAAATTGTCGAACACAGTCCAAAGATGCGGTCAAGGCCATTCTTGATATAGCTAGTGAGGCATACAACGAGAAATACCTGGGATTACCGGTGTATATCGGATGCTCCAAGAAGAAAGCTTTTGCTTACATCAAGGATTCTATTTGGACCAGAATGCAAGGCTCCAATGAGCAAACTCTCTCTAGGCAGGGCAAGGAGATCCTGGTGAAGGGAGTGGCGCAGGCCATCCCTACCTTTGCCATGTCGGTTTTCTACTTGACCAAGACCCTCTGTGAGGAGATCAGTGCCATGATTGCCAGGTATTGGTGGAGCCAGCAGGACGATGAGAACAAAATTCATTGGATGGGTTGGCAGAAACTTACCCGGTCAAAAGGGTGGGGTGGTCTCGGCTTTCGGGACATTCACGATTTCAACATTGCCATGCTTGCCTGCCAAGTCTGGAGACTAGCCCAAGAACCCGACAGCCTTTGTGCTCAGCTCATGAAGGCCAAATACTACCCAAACAGCTCTATTCTGGAGGCGGGGGTGAATGCAAACATGTCCTATGCATGGTGAAGTATCTCCCACGGCATTGAGTTGGTTAACCAAGGTGTCATATGGCGAGTGGGCGATGCGGGAGAGCATAAGGATTTGGGATGATCCATGGATCCCGAGAGCTTGGTCACGCAAGGTTATCACACCGAGGGGAGGTAGTTTGCTAACCAGAGTTTCAGAGCTCATTGACCCTGCTACGGGTGTTTGGGATGTTGAGCTAGTTCATGACACTTTTTGGGAGGAGGACGCAGCCTTGATACTCCAAATGCCCTTACGGGATGGTGCTGTGGACTTCATGGCCTGGCATTTTGATCCCAAAGGGCTCTTCTCGGTTCGACATGCATATAAGCTGAAGAGAGCAATCTCGGAAGCAGCGGGGGGAGATGGTGGGGCGCCACAAATCGAGCCTGGCAACCTGAACGATGGAGGACAAGACAAGTGGAAGAGGATTTGGCGTATGCCTTGCCCAGGGAAAATCAAACATTTTATCTGGAGGATGGCACACAACACACTAGCAACCAAGGATATCCTGTGCAGGAGGGGCATGACCATCGAAGACCACAAATGTTTTCTGTGCAACTCGCGGAACGAATCTGGAAAGCATCTCTTCGTGGAGTGCCAGGAAATCAAGCAGGTGTGGCGTGCACTTAGCCTTGAGCATGTGTGGCAGCGATTGAGCGTGTGGGATTCTGTGGAGGAAACCCTGGACACACTGTGGTAGATTCCGGAGAAGGAGCGCATGCTGATTGTCTTGATGTGGTGGCAATGGTGGACGCAGAGGAAGAAAGCGAGACACGGAGAGAAGCCCATGGAGCACGGCCAATTTTCCCGTAGAGCTGCATGTACGACTGAGGAATACCAGGGTTATTTCAGCAAATGTGCCAAAGTGCATGTAGTTCCCCAACAGTGGTCTCCGCCGCCAGCCGATGTGCTCAAAATCAACATGGATGGCGCACACACCCCGGGTATGCACCTGGGTGCATGGGGGGTGATGGTCCGAGACAGCGACGGGACAGTGGTGGCGGCTCGAGCAGGACGAAATGACCATGTGGCGGATGCGTTTGGCGGTGAACTCCTAGCAGTTGAAAAGGCATTGGATGTTGCTTCTAAGCTCGGCGTGTTGCACCTGATCATCGAGACTGATGCGCTTCTGGTGGAACAAGCATGAGAGGGCCAGATTTCTCAAGGCAGGCGCACTTGATTGAGTATATGAAGCTTCAGATGAACCTATGGTTTGCATCGTGTGAAGTACTCCACTGTAGGAGAGATGCAAATATGCCGGCTCATCACCTAGCTAAACTAGGTCTTTCCCTCCCAAGTGGAGAGGTTCTTGTATCATATGTTGATGTACCAGCTATTGTAGCTGACGCTGTAATGGGCGACTTAGGCCCAGCGGTCGTCATGATTATTTGAAGTTCTATCAATTGCCCAACAGTAATTGTTTTCCCACCGTTTGCTATTTTTTGAGAGAAGCCACTAGTGAAACCTACGGCTCCCGGATCTCTTTACATCATATTTGCCTTTGCGATCTATTTTCCTTTGCATTTATTTTCAGATCTAACCAAAAATATAAAAATACCTTGCTGCAATTTATTTGTTCCGTCATCTATTTATCCTATCTACCACTTTTACCTCATGTTATTTGCCTATCTTGAGGCACCGTACCCGAATGGGATTGACAACCCCTTTAACACATCTGGTTGCCAGTATTTGTTATTTGTGTGCAGGTGATGTTTACGTGGTGTGAGGAGGTTCTCCTACTGGTTCGATAACCTTGGTCTCATCACTGAGGGAAATACCTACCGTCTCTATACTGCATCACCCGTTCCTCTTTGGGGAAATACCGATGTAGTTCTAGCAAATATCAAAAGGAATTTCTAGCGCCGTTGCTGGGGAGGATCTTCAACACCAACCAGGTTCCTAATCACAAATCTCATCTTCTCGCAATTTACATTATTTGCCATTTGCCTCTCGCTTTCCTCTCCCCCACCTCACAAAAGTTTGCCGTTTTATTCGCCCTCTTTTTCGTTCGCCGTTTTCTCGTCAGATCTGTTTTTGAGTACAATCTTGTTGTGAAGTAATCATGACTCAAGAGAACACCAAGTTGTGTGATTTCTCAAATACCAACAACAATGAATTTATTAGCACTCCGATTGCTCCTCCCGCCACTAGAGTCTTGTGATATTAATACTGCTTTGCTGAATCTTGTCATGAAATATCAATTTGCCGTTACTCCTAATGAGGATGTCGCATCCCATCTTAACACATTTGTGTAATTATGCGATATGCAAAAGAAAAAAGATGTGGACAATGATGTTGTGAAGTTGAAATTATTTCCGTTTTCTTTGCGAGATCGCGCAAAAATTTGGTTCTTGGAACAAGTGCAAGGATGATTTTATTACTAAGTATTTTCCGCCCGCACAAATTATTTCCCTTAGAAACCAGATCATGAATTTAAAGCAACTTGAACACGAGCATGTTGCACAGTCTTGGGAAATGATGAAATTGATGCTAAGGAATTGCCAAACACATGGGTCAAATCTTTGGATGATCATACAAATTTTTTATGTGGGATTGAATTTTGTTTCTCGTAATCTTTTAGATTCCTCCGCGGGGGGTACTTTTATGTAAATTACTTTGGGTGAAGCTACTAAATTGCTAGACAACATTATGGCAAATTACTCACAATGGCATACCGAAAGAGCTCCTACTAGTAAAAAAGTAAATTCGGTAGAAGAAATAAATTCTTTGAGTGAAAAAGTTGATGCTCTTATGAAGTTGGTTGCTAATAAAAGTGCTCCTATTGATTTTAGTGATGTGCCTTTCTCTACTTTGATTGAGCAAAAGAGTGATGCCATAGATGTGAATTTTGTCTCTAGAAACAATTTCAGTAACAATGCTTATAGAGGTAATTCTAATCCTAGGCCTTTTCCTAGTAATTCCTATAATAACTATGGTAATTCCTATGGTAATCCAACCTATAATAAAAATAGAAACACCTCTGATCCTGAGAGCAATATTAAAGAATTTATCAATACGCAAAAAGCTTTCAACACTTTGATAGAAGAAAAGTTGAATAAAATTGATGATTTGTCTAGAAGTGTTGATAGAATTTCTCATGATGTAGAAACTCTCAAGATGAAAATTTTTGTGCCTAAACTTGAATAATCAATTAAATCTCTTTACCTTTCTATGTATGAAAGTAAGAAAAGAACCTCTATGCTTAGAGCTAAAAGAGATTTTTAGAAAGAGCATTTTCTAGTGATTACTATCATAAAAGTGATGAAGATCTTAAAATGATTGGTGTTTCTTCTATTGATTCTTTGTTTAGTAAATTTAAGGTTGATGAAAAAGGGACTAGAGAAGAGTCAACTTTAGCTAGAAGGCACCCTATGATTCAGAGGGTGAAAATCTTGTTCAAAATTTTGATAAAAGTGGGTTTGAAGAGGTCAAGACTTTAATTAGTGATGTACCCACTATTTTGGATTACAAAGACTTTAAATATGATAGTTGCTCTTTGGTTGATTGTATTTCTTTGTTGCAATCCATGGTAAATTCACCCCATGCTTATGAACAAAATAAAGCTTTTACTAAACATATTGCTGATGCTATGATGAAAGCTTTTGATGAAAAGTTGAAATTAGAAGTTTCGATTCCTAGGAAATTGCATGATGAGTGGGAACCTACTATCAAAGTCAAGATTAAAAATTATGAGTGTTTTTCTTTGTGTGACTTGTGTGCTAGTGTTTCTACAATTCCGAAATCTTTATGTGATGTGCTTGGTCTTACCAATATTGAAGAATTGTCGGGTGGTTGGTGCGACATATGTCAAAGTATGGCTAATCATAACGGGAGCTAGTAAGACATCGCCGGTGCCTGGAAACGGGATAAGGCGTAAACATGCATGCCAACGCATCTTACCCAGGTTCAGGGCTCTCCTAGGAGATAACACCCCTAGTCCTGCTCTACGTGGTCTCCGCATGATCACTAGATCGACAAGTGGCTACAAGGTTGCTCCTTGAACTGTTCGGCTCGAGGAGGAAGAAGGGCAAGCCTAGCTCTACTACTCTCTCTACGTGTGTGTGTAATCTCTAAGAATCTGAACCCTTCGCATGGGTGCCATGGGGGGCTTATATAGGCCTACCCCCCAGGGGTAGAATGGTAATCCGGCCGGGTGTAGGCCCGGGCCATCAGTGTCTATGGTCGCCGGCTTCTCCGCCGGCTGCTGGGGCCCACCGCCTAGTGGGTCCTACCGGCTGCCGGGCTCTCGGCCGGCAGGTAGGCCTGCCTCTTGTGGGTCCTGTCGGCTGCTCATCACTGTAGCCCTGCCTCTGATGACGAGGGCTTGGTAGGAGGGAGCATGGCTACAGTACTGCCGCCTGGTGGGCGTTCACTGTAGCCACTTCCCGTCTCATATGGTTAATGGCGCACAAACTTCAAGGGAAGGGGAGGGCCGGCTGCTGGGAGCCGGCCTTCCCCTATGCTGACTGGTCTGGGCATGCCACCTTCTGGTATCTCGCGGACAAGTAGGGCCCGCCGCATGCGGGCCGTACTGACAACCTGTCGTGGGAGCATGGTCGCTCTTCCATGGATGATGTCATGGGTAGCGTGGCAACAGTGCTGCGCTGGGCTAGGGATGGCCGCTAATAACCCACAAGTGTAGGGGATCGCAACAGCTTTCGAGGGTATAGTATTCAACCCAAATTTATTGATTCGACACAAGGGGAGCCAAAGAATATTATTGAGTATTAGCAGTTGAGTTGTCAATTCAACCACACCTGGATAACTTAGTATGTGCAGCAAAGTATTTAGTAGCAAAGTAGTATGATAATAATGGTAACAGTGGCAAAAGTAAAGATGATAGTTTTGTAGTAGTTGTAATAGTAGCAACGGGAAAGTAAATAAGCGAAACACAAGTCATGAAAAGCTCGTAGGCATTGGATCAGTGATGGATAATTATGTCGGATGTGATTCCTCATGTAATAGCTATAACATAGGGTGACACATAACTAGCTCCAGTTCATCAATGTAATGTAGGCATGTATTCTGTATATAGTCATACGTGCTTATGGAAAAGAACTTGCATGACATCTTTTGTCCTACCCTCCCGTGGCAGCGGGGTCCTAGCGGAAACTGGGATATTAAGGCCTCCTTTTAATAGAGAACTGGAACAAAGCATTAGCACATAGTGAATACATGGACTCCTCAAACTATGGTCATCATCGAGAAGTATCTCGATTATTGTCACTTCGGGGTTGTCGGATCATAACACATAATAGGTGACTATAGACTTGCAAGATAGGATCAAGAACGCACATATATTCATGAAAACATAATAGGTTCAGATCTGAAATCATGGCACTCGGGCCCTAGTGACAAGCATTAAGCATAGCAAAGTCATAGCAACATCAATCTTAGAACATAGTGGATACTAGGGATCAAACCCTAACAAAACTAACTTGATTACATGGTAAATCTCATCCAACCCATCACCACCAGCAAGCCTACGATGGAATTACTCACGCACGGCGGTGAGCATCATGAAATTGGTGATGGAGGATGGTTGATGACGACGACGGCAACGAATCCCCCTCTCCGGAGCCCCGAACGGACTCCAGATCAGCCCTCCCGAGAGAGATTAGGGCTTGGCGGCGGCTCCGTATCGTAATACGCGATGAAACTTTTTCTCTGACTTTTTTCTCCGTGAAACGGAATATATACAGTTGGAGTTGAGGTCGGTGGAGCTCCAGGGGGCCCACGAGACAGGGGGCGCACCCAGGGGGGAGGGCGTGCCCCCCACCCTTGTGGACAGGGTGTGGGCCCCCTGGTCTTGATTCTTTCGCCAATATTTTTTATATTTTCCAAAACTGATCTTCATGGATTTTCAGGTCATTCTGAGAACTTTTGTTTTCTACATAATAAACAACATCATGGAAGTTCTGCTAAAAACAACGTTAGTCTGGGTTAGTTTCATTCAAATCATGCAAATTAGAGTCCAAAACAAGGGCAAAAGTGTTTGGAAAAGTAGATACGTTGGAGACGTATCAACTCCCCCAAGCTTAAACCTTTCCTTGTCCTCAAGCAATTCAGTTGATAAACTGAAAGTGATAAAGAAAAACTTTTACAAACTCTATTTGCTCTTGTTGTTGTAAACATGTAAAGCCAGCATTCAAGTTTTAGCAAGTATTATGAACTAACCATACTCACAATAACACCTAGGTCTCACAATTACTCATATCAACGGCATAATCAGCTAGCGAGCGATAATAATAAAACTCCGACGACAACACTTTCTCAAAACAATCATAATATGATATAACAAGATGGCATCTCGCTAGCCCTTTTTGAGACCGCAAAACATAAATGCAGAGCACCTTTAAAGATCAAGGACTGACTAAACATTGTAATTCATGGTAAAAGAGATCCAGTCAAGTCATACCCAATATAAACCAATAGTAATGAATGCAAATGACAGTGTGCTCTCCAGCGGGTGCTTTTTAATAAGATGGTGATGACTCAACATAAAAGTAAATAGATAGGCCCTTTGTAGAGGGAAGCAGGGATTTATAGAGGTGCCAGAGTTCGATTTTAAAATATGGATAAATAGCATTTTGAGCGGCATACTTTCACTGTCAACGCAACAACTATGAGATGGCTATATCTTCCATACTACATGCATTATAGGCAGCTCCCAAACAGAATGGTAAAAGTTATACTCCCCCACCACCAACAAGCATCAATCCATGGCTTGCTCGAAACAACGAGTGCCTCCAACTAACAACAGCCCTGGTGGAGTTTTGTTTAATTATTTTGATTTGCTTTGATCTTTTTGGATCATGGGACTGGGCATCCCGGTTACCGGCCCTTTCTCGTGAATGAGGAGCGGAGTCCACTCCTCTTGAGAATAACCCACCTAGCATGGAAGATATAGGTAGCCCTAGTTGTGACATGAGCTTCTCGAGCATACAAAACAGAATTTCATTTGAAGGTTTGGAGTTTGGCACATACAAAATTACTTGGAATGGCAGGTAGATACCGTATATAGGAAGGTATGGTGGACTCATATGGAATGACTTTGGGGTTTAAGGAGTTTGGATGCACAAGCAGTATTCCCACTTAGTACAGGTGAAGGCTAGCAAAAGACTTGGAAGCGACCAACTGAGAGAGCGACAATAGTCATGAACATGCATTAAAATTAATTCACACCGAATACAAGCATGAGTAGGATATAATCTACCATGAACATAAATATCGTGAAGGCTATGTTGATTTGTTTTCAACTACATGCGTGAACATGTGCCAAGTCGAGTCACTCAATTCATTCAAAGGAGGATACCATCCCATCATACCACATCATAATCATTTTAATAGCATGTTGCAATGCAAGGTAAACCATTATAACTCATAACTAATCAAGCATGGCACAAGCAACTATAATCTCTAAATGTCATTGCAAATATGTTTACTTCATAATAAGCTAAATCCGGAATGATGAACTCATCATATTTACAAAAACAAGAGAGGTCGAGTTCATACCAGCTTTTCTCATCTCAACCAGTCCATCATATATCGTCATTATTGCCTTTCACTTGCACGACCGAACGATGTGTATAATAATAATAGTTCACGTGCACTGGACTAAGCTGGAATCTGCAGGCATTCAACTCAAGAGAGAAGACAAAGCAATATGGGCTCTAAATTAAATAAACAATCATGCACATGAGAGCCACTAAAACATTTTCAATATGGTCTTCTACTCTCGACCCCCAAAGGAAAGAAAAGAAAATAAAACTATTTACACGGGAAAGCTCCCAACAAGTAAGAAGAAGAACGAGAAATCTTTTTGGGTTTTTATTTTAATTCTACTACAAGCATGGAAATTAAACTAACTATTTTTTGGTTTTTCTTAAGGTTTAGCAAACACACAAGAAGAAAACTAGAAAAAGGAATTAAACTAGCATGGATAATACAATGAAAGAGTATGAGCACCGACAACTAGACTAGTGTGTGAACATGAATGTAAAGTCGGTGAGAAATACGTACTCCCCCAAGCTTAGGCTTTCGCCTAAGTTGCTTTAATGCCAAGGATTGCGGCTACTCTCTCCGGTGTACTGAGGGGTGTAATTAGGATACCACTGGTCAGCCATCTCCTCCGGATCCCACTGGTAAGATGATGCACGATAAGGGTCTAGTGAAGGTTCCGGCTCAGGCTCAGGCTCTAGAGTGGATGCTTGGCCTTGATGAGTGTACACCTCTTCCGACGTGACAAGATAATTAACTGCAGTCAAATCAAACAACACAGGTGCAGGCAGAATAATAGTCTCATTGTGTTTCTTATTAAATCTCAGGTTATACAGAAGCATCTTATCTTCGTTGTCAACAATAAACTCATGCGCTACCATGCTCCTGTAATCTAAAATGTAAGGAGGCAATATTGTCTCCTCTTTCTCATAGTGTCTAATGGGTATCCGAAAATGTCGAGCAAGACGGGCAACACAGATACCTCCAAAGATGGGGCCTTTTGTACGGTTCAAGCCTAGCCGTTTAGCAATAACGACACCCATACTAAAACTATTATCATTAAACAAGGCATGTAATAGAATAATAATATCAGGAACACTGAAGTTTCCACTATTTCCACAAGAAATTAAGCATCTACTAGCAAATAAGGCAAAGTAGCGTAAAACAGGAAAGTGTATGCTAGAGATTCTTGCATCGGAACCCTTCTTTGGGTCCCCTACAGTAAGGGTATTAACAAAGCCATCCAAATCTTTACGATGTGGTTCATCTAATTTGCCCTCAAAGGGTATTCTACATACCGTGCAAAAATCACGTAAAGACATTTCCTTGAATTCATCATATAAATGAAACGACACTGATGGAGGTGAATTCTTAGGATAAAAATAAAAGTTTTGCATGAAAGTATTGGTGAGTAAGAGATACTGACCGATCCGGTAGTGGAGGAAAACGGTGAGGCCTGCATTTTCAATCAAGGAATAAAAGTCTTCATAAATCCCGGCTTCTCTTAAGAAATTATCACATGGCCATTCACACGGTCGTACTTCCGCTGTGTGAGGAAGATTATACTTGGCCTTTTCCTTCTCTTTAACTTGTTTCTCCTTTGAGCCTTGGCTAGAAGAGCCCCTCAAAAATCTCCTTAACATTTTCTGAAAATTTCTGAAATTTTAGTAACTTCAAAATAAAAGTGAATAAAACTAAACAAGATTAATAGTAACTACTCCTACAAGTGCTTAGAGCCTATATCATGCATTAGAATTACTTGGGATCTCAGAAATTTGACATGCAAGCTCAAGAACAGGGTCACCAATGCAGCAAAAATTTGCAATGAATAAAGCACTAGAACAAAAACTAATTGGACCAATGGAGGGGTCACATACCAAGCAACAATCTCCCAAAGCAGTTTTGTGAATGGAGCTTTGAGCAAGGAGATCAAAAATTGCAGCAAAATGAGCTAGAACTCGTGCTTGAGATGGATGGGGATTTTTTTTGGGAAGAAGATGGAGTGTGTGGGTGCAGGAATAAGTGGAGGGGGGCCACCATGCGCCCACGAGATAGGGGGCCGCACCCAGGTGGTGTGGGCGCGACCTCCACCCTCGTGGCCAGGTGCTTGCCCCTCCTGCGGTGTTTTCAGTGCCTAAAATCCTCAAATATTCCATAAAAATCATACTAAATTTGCAGGGCATTTGGAGCACTTTTATTTTCGGGATATTTTTTTATTGCACGGATAATTCAGAAAACAGATAGATAATACTATTTTTGCTTTATTTATTCTAAATAAAAGAAAGTAAAAAGAGGGTACAGAAGGTTGTGCCTTCTAGTTTCATCCATCTCATGATCATAAAAATGAATCCACTAACAAGGTTGATCAAGTATTGTTAATAAACTCATTCCGAATAACACGTAACCGGAGAAATTTCGAATAACACTAAGTTACCTCAACGGGGATATGAACATCCCCAACAATAAGAATATCATACTTTTTCTTGACAGTAGGAAGAGGAAATTCAAAACCTCCAATAATGATAGTTGGAATTTTTCAATAGAATTGATGCTATGAACTTGAGATTGTTTCCTCGGAAAGTGTTCCATATGCTCATTACCATTAACATGAAAAGTGACATTGCCTTTGTTGCAATCAATAACAGCCCCTGCAGTATTCAAAAAGGGTCTACCAAGGATAATCAACATACTATCGTCCTCGGGAATATCAAGAATAACAAAGTCCATTAAGATAGTGACATTTGCAACCGCAACAGGCACATCCTCACAAATACCGACAGGTATGGCAGTTGATTTGTCAGCCATTTGCAAAGATATTTCAGTAGGTGTCAAGTTATTCAATTCAAGCCAATCTTTTATCATAACGTTGATTCTTTGATTGTGGGTTATCAAGATCAATAGCAGGTTCAATCTCTACTTCATTATTTTTGCTAGGTTGATCATCAACATGAACATTATCTTTAACATTATCACTAGGTTCATGTTCATCACCTGATTGTGTTTCAGCATTAGAAATAGAAATATCATTGGTATTCTCAGGTGTGTCTACAATAGGTTCACTAGAAGCATGCAAAGTCATATCATCTTTCTTTTTCTTCTTTTAGAAGAACGAGGTGCCTCTAAATTATTTATCTGAGAATCCTGCTCGATTCTCTTAGGGTGGCCTTCAGGATACAAAGGTTCCTGAGTCATTCTACCAGTTCTAGTAGCCACTCTAACAGCAAAATCAGGTTTATTATTTAATTCATCAAGCAAATCATTTTGAGATTTAAGTACTTGCTCAGCTTGAGTGGCAACCATAGAAGCATATTTGCTAATGAGTTTAATTTCACCTTTAACTCTAGCCATATAATCACTCAAGTGTCCTATCTCGAAAGCATTATTCTATAATTCTCTACCAACATAAGCATTAAAACTTTCTTGCCTAGCCATAAAGTCATCAAATTCATCTAAGCACGGGCTATGGAATTTAGTAGAGGGAATTTCAACTTTATCATATCTATAGAGAGAATTTACCTTTACTACCTGTGACGGGTTATGAAGACAACGTGTTTCTTGAACAGGCGGTATATTAAGACCATGTATTTCTTCAATAGGAGGTAAATTCTTATCATCTTCAGCTTTAATACCTTTTTCTTTCATTGATTTCTTTGCCTCTTGCAAATATTCAGGACTGAGAAATAGAACACCTCTCTTCTTCGGAGTGGGTTTACGAATAGGCTCAGGAGTTGGCTCAATTGGTTCAGGTGCCTTAGGAATTGGCTCCGGGAGAGTCCAATTATTTTCATTAGTCAACATATTATTTAATAGTAATTCAGCTTCGTCGACTGTTCTTTCCATGAAAACACAACCATCACAACTATCCAAGTAGTCCTTGGAAGCATCGGTTAGTCCATTATAAAAGATACCAAGTATTTCATTTTTCTTAAGAGGATGATTAGGAAAAGCATTAAGTAATCGGAGAAGCCTCCCCCAAGCTTGTGGGAGACTCTCTTCTTTGATTTGCACAAAATTATATATTTCCCGCAAGGCATCTTGTTTCTTATGAGCAGGGAAATTTTTAGCAGAGAAGTAATAAATCATATCCTGGGGACTACGCACACAACCAGGATCAAGAGAATTAAACCAAGTTGTAGCATCACCCTTTAATGAGATCGGAAATATCTTAAGGATATAATAATAGCGAGACTTCTCATCATTAGTAAACAGGGTGGCTATATCATTCAACTTGGTAAGATGTGCCACAACAGTTTCAGATTCAAGGCCATAAAAAGGATCAGATTCGACTAAAGTAATAATCTCAGGATCAATAGAGAATTCATAATCCTTATCAGTAACACAAATAGGTGAAGTAGCAAAAGTAGGGTCAGGTTTCATTCTAGCATTAAGAGATTGCTGCTTCCATTTAGCTAATAACTTCTTAAGATCGTATCTATCTTTGCAAGCAAATATAGCTCTAGCAGCTTCCTTATCCATAACATAACCCTCAGGAACAACAGGAACTCATTATCAGGGGGAGAACTTTCATCATCACTATCATCAATAATAGCATCTTCAATAATTTCATTCTCTCTAGCCCTAGCAAGTTGTTCATCAAGAAATTCAACTAATGGCACAGTAGTATCACACACAGAAGTAGTCTCATCATAAGTATCATGCATAACAGAAGTGGCATCATCAATAACATGCGACATATCAGAATTCATAGCAGTAGCAGGTTTAGGTGTCGCAAGCTTACTCAAAACAGAAGGAGAATCCAGTGCAGAGCTAGATGGTAGTTTCTTACCTCCCCTTGTAGTTGAGGGATAAATCGTAGTTTTCACGTCTTTCAAGTTCTTCATAGTGATCAACAGATATAAATCCCAAGTGACTCAGAGAATAGAGTTGTGCTCCCCAGCAACGGTGCCAGAAATTAGGCTTGATAACCCACAAGTGTAGGGGATCGCAACAGCTTTCGAGGGTATAGTATTCAACCCAAATTTATTGATTTGACACAAGGGGAGCCAAAGAATATTCTTGAGTATTAGAAGTTGAGTTGTCAATTCAACCACACCTAGATAACTTAGTATCTGCAGCAAAGTATTTAGTAGCAAAGTAGTATGATAATAATGGTAAAAGTGGCAAAAGTAAAGATGATGGTTTTGTAGTAGTTGTAACAGTAGCAACGGAAAAGTAAATAAGCGAAACACAAGATGTGAAAAGCTCGTAGGCATTGGATCAGTGATGGATAATTATGTCGGATGCGATTCCTCATGTAATAGCTATAACATAGGGTGACACAGAACTAGCTCCAGTTCATCAATGTAATGTAGGCATGCATTCCGTATATAGTCATACATGCTTATGGAAAAGAACTTGCATGACATCTTTTGTCCTACCCTTCCGTGGCAGCGGGGTCCTAGCGAAAACTAAGGGATATTAAGGCCTTCTTTTAATAGAGAACCGGAACAAAGCGTTAGCACATAGTGAATACATGAACTCCTCATACTGTGGTCATCACCGAGAAGTATCCCAATTATTGTCACTTCGGGGTTGTCGGATCATAACACATAATAGGTGACTATAGACTTGCAAGATAGGATCAAGAACACACATATATTCATGAAAACATAATAGGTTCAGATCTGAAATCATGACACTCGGGCCCTAGTGACAAGCATTAAGCATAGCAAAGTCATAGCAACATCAATCTCAGAACATAGTGGATACTAGGGATCAAACCCTAACAAAACTAACTTGATTACATCGTAAATCTCATCCAATCCATCACCGTCCAGCAAGCCTACGATGGAATTACTCATGCACGGCGATGAGCATCATGAAATTGGTGATGGAGGATGGTTGATGATGACGACGGCGACGAATCACCCTCTCCAGAGCCCCGAATGGACTCCAGATTATCTATCCCGAGAGAGATTAGGGCTTGGCGGCGGCTCTGTATCGTAAAACGCGATGAAACTTTTTCTCTGATTTTTTTCTCCATGAAACGGAATATATGGAGTTGGAGTGGAGGTCGGTGGAGCTCAAGTGGGCCCATGAGACAGGGGGGCGCGCCCCCTACCCTCGTGGACAGGGTGTGGGCCCCCTGGTCTTGATTCTTTCACCAATATTTTTTATATTTCCCAAAACTGATCTCTGTGGATTTTCAGGTCATTCCGAGAACCTTTTTTTTCTACACAATAAACAACATCATGCCAGTTCTGCTAAAAACAGCGTCACTTCGGGTTAGTTTCATTCAAATCATGCAAATTAGAGTCCAAAACAAGGGCAAAAGTGTTTGGAAAAGTAGATACATTGGAGACGTATCAGCCGCCCGGTACACTGCACTGTGGCCACGCCCGTTCCTGGATTCAGGGGTGGCATGTTGTACTGTAGCCACGCCCTGTCTCATTGCGGTTATATGGGTGCAAACTTTGAGGGCACATGAATGGGTCTTCTGTCAGGAGTCGGTCACTCTGGTTGCTGCCAGCATGGAGTTGGCCCATTCTCGGGCCACCCTTTGGGCCTTGTCGCCTTCCTACAGCCGGCCACTTGGACCAGCTGGCCATAAGAAGGCAGTCCTTTGTCCTTGATGCTTGAGTTGCGCAGCCGTCCTCGATGTCTTGAAACATCATGGGGAGAAGATAGGGCTACCCGTGGTCATTTACCCGATAGTAGTCCCAGAATCTGGTGGGGCATCACGGCTGAAAGGGGCGAGAGGCCTCGGTAGCTTCCCATTCTGAAGGGCCGTCAGCTAGGAGTCGGCCGCAATCAGGCTCGCCGTCTGGTGATTTTGAAATGCCAAGGCGGGAGCTAGGTGGCACGCTTGCTAGGCACCGAGCCAGCCGCCCGCTGATCGTGCGCCACGTGGCGCTAGCCGGCTGAACCAGCCTGCCAGCCCACGCACGCGACGGGACGTCGTAGCAGGCTGGGGCCCACCACTACCGCGCCTCGGCACGCACGCGGATCCGGTGTGACTGAGGCGGACGGTTGGCATTCCGGGGCGTAATAAATGCACGCCGTTATGGCGGGTAAACACGGGGTCGTGGGGTCGTGGGCGCAGTTAATCCCACGACCCCCACGCCCCGCCCCCTCGGCTCCGCCGCCCAAGGTTATAAGTAGGGGGAGGAGGGGAGCGGCAGATGCACACGCGCCCTCCTATCCCTTCGCCGTCATCTTCTTCCTCTCATTGCTTCTCCGCAGTTCGTCGCCGCTGTTTTCAGCCACCCCGCAGCATCGTTGCTCCGTCGCCGGCTCGCGTACTCGCCACCACATCGCGCCTTCGTTGCTCTCCAAGTGCTCATGGAGTGCGAGCGGGCGAGCTCCGGGGCTTGGGACGACTCTAACGTCCACGAGGATCACCTCGCCTTGCTCCACCAAATGCGGCGGCTGCCCGACGAGGGCTTCGTAGAGGTACGCCTGCGGCCCAAGAGGGTGATCTCGCCGGTGCCGGAGGAGGGAGAACGCGTCATCTTCCGGTCGCACTGCCTTCGTGGCTTCGGCGTGCCGGCGAGCGGCTTCCTCTGCTCCTTCCTCCAATTCTACCAACTCCAGCCGCACCACCTCACGCCAAACACGGTGGTGCTGCTGTCGGCCTTCGTGACTCTCTGCAAAGGCTACCTCAGCATCCTCCCCACCCTCGAGCTCTGGGGGAGTTTTTCTACACCAAGCTTGGCACCTACGCCAAGGGGAAGGCGGCTCAGTGCGGCGCCTTCGTTGCGGTGCCGCGTCCAGGCACCGACAACTTCTTCCCGGCCATCAGCTTGACACAGTCAGTCAAGCTGTGGCAAAAATCTTATTTTTATGTCAAGAACGTCCACCTGTTAGCCGACTTCGTCAGCCTGCCGGCTTATGTAGCCGGCCCGCCGGCTGAACCCCGCACCAACTGGGCGTTCCGCCCGAAGACGCTATCGGCCGCCTCCTCCGCCGCCATCACGCAGCTCAAGTTGCTGAGGGAGGTAGAAGGCCTCAAGGGGTCAGATCTGCTCACCGCCTTCATGGTGCACTGGGTGCTCCCCCTTCAAGGCCGACCTCATATGATCAGCCAGATGAGTGGGAACCGAGACCAGTGCCGGGTGTGCACAAAGAAGATGTCGCGCACAGAGGTAGCTCATCTGGTGAACTACATCTCGAACTGCTAGCTCCTGGAGGAGGAGTGGCAGTTCGGCAAGGAGCCGTACCCCCGCGCGCACCCGCCGCGTGTGGTGAGTCCTCAACTCTTCCTCTTTTCTCTTTAGTTGTCGGGTTCTTCTTTGCCGCCTGACAAGTCGGCCATGAAGCAGATCTTCGTCACCCAGTCGGCAGCCGATGCCTTGGTGCAGGGCCACGAATATCTGCCCGACCGATCGGTGAGTGACGTGGACGACCCCGACTTGGGGGCGGCCGCCCTGGAAGAAGATGACGCCATGGGTGGTGGTGGCGGAGCAGGCGGCTCCGGAGGTGGAGGCGGCCTCAACGATTAGCCGCATGATGATGAGGAGGAGAACACATCGTGCCGCCAGCCGGCCACCGACCAGGTGGGTGCGAGCTCATCAGCCGCGCCGACTGCCCCAGGCGACGCATTAAAGCGATGATCCGCACCGTTGATGTACGTCAGTCGGCCGAAGAAATCCAAGAGCTCGGCAGCAGCGACCAAGTGGGAGGAGGCCGCCGCGAAGGCGAACCTATTTCGGAAGGCCGTAAAGCAGCCCTAGATGGTGTCTGCGTAAGTATTTGATTCCTTCTCGCGTCCCTTCTTCTTTTTTTCCTTGCGCATGTGATTCTGAGTTCTTTTTCTATTTCGCTTGATCAGGGCCCCGCTCTCTCTTGTGCGGTCTGGCGCCGCCTCCGTGGTCGGGACGGCAGAGAGCTCCGCCAACACTCGCCGCATGGACCCGCGCGTCGAGCTCTAGGTGGCGACGGAGAGGAATGCGCAGGAGGCGCGCAAGGAGCACGAGGAGGCAGAGCGGCCGAAGCTGGCAGCGGCCAAGGCGGCGCAGGAGGGGGTGGACGCGGCCACAAAGGCGCAAGCCAACGCCGCGGCCAAGGCATAGGTGGGAGAGGCTATACGCGGCTAGGCTCCGCAACTCGTCATCCCCCTCCGCTCCGCGCCACCCGCACCTGAGATCTCGGCGCCGCCTGCAGGAGCCGGCAATGACCATCCGGCCATGGAGAGGGTGGGGGCAACGGCATCGCCCTGGAGGCACAGATGCCTCCGCCGGCATCAACCGTCGAGGACCAAGGCGGCCGGCGTGACGCACCACTGGTGCCGCCTGCTGGTAGCGAGATGGCAGTGGGGCGACCATCACGGACCGCTCCCCAGCATCCCGGAATGCGGCAAAGGCGGCTTTGGCGCCACGGCCGCAGGAGGCCGGGGCTGCAAGCTCGTCGGCCCTGGAGGCGGAGGCCACGAGCATTGGCTCGCCGGAGTGGACGCCTGGGGGCGGGACGGCTGTTCTGAACACGGCGCGCAGGACATCCGGGCCCGGCTCCAAGCTCAGGCCACCGCTCTCCAGCACTAGACGCAAGAGTTCCTGGCGTCGCGAGCAGTCATCCGGGTATACTTCTTGTTTTTTATTCTTGTACTCTTCCGTGGGGGCGTGCTGTTGGGGAACGTTGCAGAAATTAAAAATTTTCCTACGGTTTCACCAAGATCCATCTATGATTTCATCTAAGCAACGAGTCAAGGGATTGAGTTTGCATCTACATACCACTTGTAGATCGCGTACGGACGCGTTCGAGGGAACGGTGATGATGGAGTCGTACTCGCCGTGATTCAGATCACCGATGACCAAGTGCTGAACGGACAACACCTCCGCGTTCAACACACGTATGGTACGGGCGACGTCTCCTCCTTCTTGATCCAGCAAGGGGGAAGGAGAGGTTGAGGAAGAAGGCTCTAGCAGCAGCACGACGGCGTGATGATGGTGGTGAGGCAGTCTCCGTCAGGGCTTCGCCAAGCACACAACGGAGGAGGAGAGGTTTTGGGGAGGGGAGGGGCTGCGCCTTGGCTTGGGTGTTCAGCCCTCCCCTCACCCCTCTATTTATAGGGGAAGGGGCAAGGGGGGCCTGATGGGGTCATGTACCTAGGGTAGGGTCACAGACCTGATCTAAGTACCCTGCCCAAGGACACCCTTAGAAGAGGTCACCTTCCAGTCGACCAACGAGGGACTCACTCGACTGACTTGAAGGACTCGACCACGAAGACTCACTCGACCACAAGAAGGTCAAGAGGCACTCTGCACTGCAACGGCCTGTAATTAAGTAGACTTTATGATAGTAAAGACACTTTATGTGGGGCGTTACCAGTAACGCCCCGGACTTAACTCACCTTAAACCCTCTCCTACGTGGGCTGGCTGGGGTCCTGGCGCACTCTATATAAGCCACCCCCCTCCACAGGTAGAGGGGTTCGGCACCTTGTAACTCATATACACATAATCCACTCGACCGCCTCTGGGCTCCGAGACGTAGGGCTTTTACTTCTTCCGAGAAGGGCCTGAACTCGTACATCCCTTGTGTTTACAACCTCTCCATAGCTAGGACCTTGCCTATCCATACCTACCCTCCACTCTACTGTCAGGCTTAGAACCACGAAAGTTGGCGCCCACCGTGGGGCAGGTGTTTTAGCAATTTTGTGGAGAAGTTGCGATTCTTCCGAGTACTTTCATCATGGTGGCTGCTGGAGTTTTGGTCGAGGGTCGAGAGATCCGTCTCGGCGCTCTCATCTTCATCGCCGACGACTCCGCCTGGCTCCAGGAGGCTCCACTCGACGTTGATGCGCTCCCCGTCCGCGGTGCGACACATTTTCGCGCATGTGTCCGCGGTGTTCTGCTGCGGCAACCGTCGACCCCGTATCGGTCGACATCCCCATCGACCACCCTCCCGGTCTCCCGTCAGCGCAAGCGCTCAGGCCGGTCGAGGATTCAGTGGTGGGTGAGGCACGCGGTGGCTCGCCAGACGGCCACCACCCAAGTTGCGGCAATCGAGCCCGACGAATCTCTCTACGGCCTGTTCGATCTGTCGACTGGCTCCATAGAGACCACATCCGAGTGCGATAGCAGTGATCCGGTGGCGGAAATTCTGATGGTCGACGGGCCCCGCAGTCCCCCTGGCTTCGCCCGTGATGGTGGAGAAGGCGACGGAGGCGACCCCGCACGAGACCACGAAGAGTACCAGCCCGAGCCACTCGACTCTCTGCAAAGGGAAGAACTTCGCCGTAGGAACGTGGATGTCCTGCGTACTCCCATCGCAGGAGAAACCCCCGAGGCTCGCGCCTTGGAGGAGGCACGTTTGGCCAATTTGGCCGAACGCACTCGACTGGAGAATCTTCAGCGAGCACTCGACGAGCGCGCGCGGCAACGAATTCCCGACACCAGTCGACGTCAACTCTTCCCGCCGACTCAGGTATATCGAACCCCAATCCAGAATTTAGCAGCTGCGACCCGTATAGCAGAGTCCATCCAACCCTCTCAGTCGGAAGCTGGCAGAGGCTTGATGCAGATCAGGGATCTGCTCCGGGCAGCAGGAGACCAGAATTCGGCCGTGTCGCAGTCGCGCAACAGAATTCACAGTCGATCCGTCGCTGCGAATACGGTTCAGTCGGCTCACAGTCCCAGATCGCCTCCGCGGCGTGAAGGGCGCGAGAATCGGCGAGACCAATATGGTGACCGACTCGACCGAGATGATAGGCGTCGAGTGCCCAATTCCCCTCTGAGGGGTGGGTCTTACGCTCCTCGGCAGCAAGATGACAGGTGTCAGTTCAGTACGGGGCGAAGAGTTCCAGTCGACCCCAGAGAACCAGGCTTCGACGCGCGATCCATTATCGTGCAAGGTTTGGTCGACCGGAACAGAGCCCATCGAGGCGGACTCGACAGAGATGCGCCCACAAGCAGTCGAGTGCATGTTTCTGGTCCTGAATGTTTCAGCAGAGCTATCAGAGCCGCAGTTATCCCTCCCAATTTCAGGTTGGCAACAGGAGTCAGCAAGTTCACTAGTGAGTCTAAGCCTGAAACTTGGCTTGAGGACTACCGAGTGGCGGTTCAGATTGGTGGTGGGAACGACGAGGTGGCCATGAAGCATTTTCCCCTCATGCTGGAAGGTTCTGCCAGGGCATGGTTGACTCAATTACCTCCTAGCAGCATTTACACTTGGGAAGATCTGTCCCGAGTGTTCATCAGAACGTTTGAAGGAACTTGCAAACGACCGGCTGGACTGATGGAGTTGCAAGTCTGCGTGCAGAAGACCAATGAGACTCTCAGAGAGTATATTTAGAGATGGATCACTTTGCACCATACTGTGGAGAATGTGTCTGATCATCAGGCAGTCTGCGCCTTTAAAGATGGCGTCAAGAACAGAGAATTGAGCTTGAAGTTTGGTCGAACCGGTGACATGACCTTGAGTCGGATGATGGAGATTGCTACCAAGTACGCCAACGGCGAAGAAGAAGACCGACTCCGAAGCGGCAAGCACAAGCCGAGTCAGTCGGAAAAGGGAAACACCAGTCGGAAACAGAAGCGGAAGGCTGAACCGGCAGCTCCTGGAGAGGCTCTGGCCGTGACTCAGGGAAAGTTTAAAGGGAAACCAAAAGGATCCTGGAACCCTAAGAAGGTAAAGGATAAAGAAGGGAACGATGTGATGGATATGCCGTGTCACATCCACACGAAGAAAGACGAAGAGGGGAATATCATCTACCCGAAGCACACCACTCGCCAATGTCGACTCCTGATCCAGCAGTTTCAGGGAAAACAGTCTAATAGCAAGGAGAAGGAGTCGGACAAGGTCGAAGACAAGGAGGACAGTGAGGAAGGATATCCCCATATCAACTCTACTCTAATGATCTTTGCAGATGTGGAGAGCAAGAGTCGATTGAAAGTTATTAACCGTGAGGTGAACATGGTTGCCCCAGCAAAAGCAAACTATCTGAAATGGTCCCAAACACCCATCACCTTCGACCAATCTGATCACCCGACTCATATTGCCACCCCTGGGAGGCAAGCTTTGGTGGTCGATCCAGTTGTTGAAGGCACTCGACTGACAAAAGTGCTTATGGACGGTGGTAGTGGGTTGAATTTGCTGTATGCAGACACACTGAAAGGAATGGGCATTCCGATGTCCCGACTGAGCACCAGTAACATGAGCTTTCATGGAGTTATACCAGGAAAGAAAGCCGAGTCACTCGGCCAAATAGCTCTGGACGTGGTGTTTGGTGATTCGAAACATTTTCGCAAAGAGAAGTTGACGTTCGAGGTCGTGGATTTTCAGAGTGCATATCATGCCATTTTGGGGAGACCAGCTTATGCGCGGTTCATGGCTCGACCATGTTACGTGTACCTCAAATTGAAGATGCCCGGCCCCAAAGGAGTGATCACTGTCACCGGTGATCGGAAAAAGGCAGAAGAGTGCTTCCAGAAAGGCTCAAAGATTGCTGATTCCCAGGTGACAGCAGTCGAGTTCGAAGAATACAAGCAAAACGCAGATCCGAGTGACTTGCTGCGATCCAAGAAACCCGCCATAGAGTCTGCATTTCAGTCGTCCGGTGAGACGGAGCCTGTTCACATTCACCCAACCGACCCCGATGCAGCTCCGACCCGCATCTCCACAACACTCGACCCAAAATAGGAAGAAGCGCTCATCCAGTTCCTCCGTGAGAACTGGGACATTTTTGCATGGAAGCCCGCTGACATGCCAGGTGTTCCCAGGGGACTGACTGAGCATCGCCTAAGAGTCGGCTCATCTGCAAAACCAGTTAAAGAGCATCTTCGGCGGTCCGCCGTCCAGAAGAGAAAAGCCATTGGTGAGGAAGTGGCTCGACTGTTGGCGGCAGGATTTATCCGAGAGATATACCACTCCGAGTGGCTCGCTAATGTCGTCATGGTTCCTAAGAAGGACAAATCGCTCCGAATGTGCATTGATTTCAAGCACATCAACCGGGCCTGCCCGAAAGATCATTTTCCTCTCCCTCGCATAGATCAAATTGTTGACTCGACCGCGGGATGTGAGAGACTGTCTTTTCTAGAAGCCTACTCCGGGTACCACCAGATCAGTCTGTACGGACCCGACGAGATAAAAACAGCTTTCATCACTCCATTCGGGTGCTTCTGCTATATCACCATGCCATTCGGCCTCAAGAATGCCGGAGCCACATTTATGCGAATGATTCAGAAGTGTCTACTCACTCAAATCAGTCGAAATGTGGAAGCATATATGGATGATATCGTTGTCAAGTCACGAAAAGGTTCCGACCTGCTCGCTGATCTCGTCGAAACATTTGCCAACCTCAGAAGGTATGATATCAAGCTCAATCCATCAAAGTGCACATTTGGAGTTCCTGGTGGCAAGTTACTCGGTTTTCTCGTTTCCGAACGAGGAATCGACGCTAATCCAGAGAAGATCGGCACTATTCTCCGAATGAAACGCCCTGTGCGAGTGCACGATGTCCAGAAGCTTACTGGATGCTTGGCCGCATTGAGTCGATTCATCTCACGACTCGGTGAAAAGGCATTGCCTCTTTACCGACTGATGAAGAAGGCAGACAAGTTCGAGTGGACTCCAGAAGCTGATGCAGCGTTTGCCGAGCTAAAAGCTCTGCTCTCCACCCAGCCGGTGCTTGCTGCTCCAATCAGCAAAGAGCCTCTGTTGCTCTATATCGCAGCCACAGGACAAGTCGTCAGTACTGTGCTTACGGTCGAGCGGGAAGAAGAAGGAAAAGCTCTCAAAGTTCAGCGCCCAGTGTATTATTTGTCTGAAGTCTTGACTCCATCCAAGCAGAGATATCCTCATTATCAGAAGCTTGTGTATGGAATATACATGACCACAAAGAAGGTTGCTCATTATTTCTCTGATCATTCCATCACAGTCGTCAGCGACGCTCCACTATCAGAGATTTTGCACAACAGAGATGCAACTGGTCGAGTGGCCAAATGGGCGATTGAACTTCTTCCCCTTGATATCAAGTTTGAGGCAAAGAAAGCCATTAAGTCCCAGGCAATAGCAGATTTCCTCGCCGAGTGGATTGAACAGCAGCAGCCGACTGAAGTTCACTCGGAGCATTGGACCATGTTCTTTATGGCTCTAAGATGTTGAATGGTTCCGGTGCTGGGGTCGTCCTGGTTTCCCCCAGAGGAGATAAGCTCAGATATGTGCTCCAGATTCACTTTGATTCCTCCAACAATGAGGTAGAATATGAGGCCCTCTTATATGGGTTGCGCATGGCCATTTCACTCGGCGTTCGTCGCCTGATGGTCTATGGCGACTCGGATTTAGTGGTCAACCAAGTGATGAAGGAGTGGGACGTGAGAAGCCCAGCCATGACTGGATACTGCAGTGCAGTGAGGAAGCTGGGAAAGAAGTTCGAGGGGTTGGAGCTCCATCATATACCCCGACTGAAAAATCAAGCAGCTGATGATCTAGCAAAGATAGGATCCAAGAGAGAAGCCATTCCGAGTGGTGTGTTCTTGGAGCATATACACACTCCGTCAGTCAAAGAAGATCCTTTCACCGAAGAAGCTCCACAACCCAAGAGTGCCACAGATCTGACTGAGGTTGAAGTCCCAGCAGTGGTCGACTTGGTCATGGAGATCTTGGTGGTCATTCCCGATTGGACGGTTCCATATATCGCGTATATCCTGAGAAAAGAGCTCCCAGAGGATGAGGAAGAGGCTCGACAGAACGTCCGCCGATCTAAGGCCTTTACCGTAATCAAAGGACAGTTATACAGAGAAAGCGCGACTGGAGTCGGTCAGAAGTGCATAACGCCGGAAGAAGGTCGAATCATCCTTAATGATATTCACTCGGGGACTTGTGGTCATCACGCGTCCTCTCGGACCATCGTGGCCAAAGCATACCGAGCCGGATTTTACTGGCCAAAGGCGAATGAGATGGCAAAGGAGATAGTGGATAAGTGCGAGGGATGTCAGTTTTACTCGAATATGTCGCACAAGCCTGCATCAGCCCTGAAGACCATTCCACTCGTCTGGCCTTTCGCAGTATGGGGGTTGGACATGGTCGGTCCTTTGAGAACAGGGCGAAGTGGCTTCACGCATGTACTGGTGGCAGTCGACAAGTTCACCAAGTGGATTGAGGCTAAACCAATAAAGAACCTTGACGCCGGTACTGATGTTAGCTTCATCAGGGAACTAATATTCAGATATGGAGTCCCGCACAGCATCATTACGGATAATGGGTCGAACTTTGACTCGGAGGAATTCAGAGATTTCTGTAACTCTCAAGGCACACGGGTCGACTATGCTTCAGTCGCCCATCCGCAGTCGAATGGACAAGCAGAGCGAGCCAATGGCCTGATTCTCAAGGGATTGAAACCTCGACTGATGCGTGATCTCAAGCATGCAGCTGGAGCTTGGGTCGACGAACTTCCCTCAGTGCTTTGGGGACTGCGGACCACACCTAATCGGTCGACCGGAAGAACTCCATTCTTCTTGGTCTACGGAGCTGAAGCAGTCTTGCCGAGTGATCTTCTCCACAATGCTCCTCGAGTTGAAATCTACAACGAAGCAGAAGCTGAACAAGCACGGCAGGACGCAGTCGACCTTTTAGAGGAAGAAAGGGAGATGGCTCTGATCCGGTCGACCATCTACCAACAAGATTTGCGTCGTTTCCACGCCAAAAATGTGAGAGGTCGAGCCTTCCAGGAAGGAGATTTGGTTCTCCGAGTGGATCAGCACAAACCACACAAGCTTGCTCCTTCTTGGGAAGGTCCCTTCATCGTCACCAAGGTTCTCCACAACGGGGCGTACCGTCTTTACAACGTCGAGCATAATATCGACGAGCCCCGAGCTTGGAACGCGGAACTACTCCGCCCATTTTACACTTAAGTTTTATCACTTGGATGAGTTGCAATAAAGTACTTCTGTAGTTCATGGACCTCAAAATAATAGTGTCATAGTTCCTCCATAATTTTTGTCACTTTTCATTTTGTCTAATAAAATTTCCCCTCAGTGGGTGACTTAGCCGCGAATCCGTTCCGCCTAAGTTTGTAAAAAATCCTACCGAGTGGTGAGACAGACTACCACTCGGAGGCTTAGCTGCGAATCCGTTTCGCCTAAGTTATAAAAATCCTACCGAGTGAAGAGCAAACCTCTCACTCGGGGGCTTAGCTGCAGTCCAAGTACTCGCCTAAGTAATCAAAAATCCTACCGAGTGAAGAGCAAACCTCTCACTCGGGGGCTTAGCTGCAGTCCAAGTACTCGCCTAAGTAATCAAAAATCCTACCGAGTGAAGAGCAAACCTCTCACTCGGGGGCTTAGCTGCAGTCCAATTACTCGCCTAAGTAATCAAAAATCCTACCGAGTGAAGAGCAAACCTCTCACTCGGGGGCTTAGCTGCAGCCCAGTGCTAGCCTAAGTTATCAAAAATCCTACCGAGTGAAGAGCAAACCTCTCA
>NC_041383.1:641203412-641291178 GCF_002162155.2 Triticum dicoccoides | reverse complement strand
GAAGAGCAAACATCTCACTCGGAGGCTTAGCTGCAGCCCAGTGCTAGCCTAAGTTATCAAAATCCTTCCGAGTGAAGAGCAAACCTCTCACTCGGGGGCTTAGCTGCAGCCCAGTGCTAGCCTAAGTTATCAAAATCCTTCCGAGTGAAGAGCAAACCTCTCACTCGGGGGCTTAGCTACAGCCCAGTGCTCGACTAAGTTATCAAAATCCTACCGAGTGAAGAGCAAACCTCTCACTCGGGGGCTTAGCTGCAGTCCAAGTACTCGCCTAAGTTATAAAAATCCTAGCGAGTGGTAAGCCAGACTTCCACTCGGAGGCTTAGCCGCAGCCCAGTGCTCGCCTAAGTGGACTAAGGAATAAGTCGATTGCAATAAAGGCGCCCTGCTTTGAACCTGCAAAAGACATTTCGAGCCAAAAGCAATCATATTCAAGCACCAAATTCAAGTTCGAATTGATATCTAAAGGAACCGAAAGTGCTCAGGCGCTAAGCCCGTTAAGGTTTATCGGTTACAATTCCACTCGGCATACCGAGGCAAATTTAAAGCCTCGAGCTTAGAAGAAGTTTTTTACCCCTCCTGCGGAGGGCTGGAAGGTGCAACAAACTCATCAAGATCAATTCCGTCTGCGATCTGAGTGGCAGCCGCAAGGAAAGTTTCCATAAAGGACCTGAAGTCGTGTTTCTTGGTGTTGGCCACCCGGAGGGCCGCCAGCTTCTCTTCTCGCGCATCTTTGCAGTGGACTCGGGCCAGACACAGAGCAACATCTGCACCGCACCGAGCCGAGGACTTCTTCCACTCCTGCACTCGACCAGGGATCGTGTTCAAGCGAGCCATCAGCGACTTAAGGTCATTCTGAAGTGTCTCCCCGGGCCAGAGCGTCGAGTCGATGCGAGATGTGGCGACCTTCAGCCTTGCAAGATAGTCCACGACAGCTGCAACACGGGACTCCAGTCGGAAAACATTCATGGCAACTTCGTCGTTCACCGGAGAATTGACGAGGTCGAGGTTTGGTTCCAGCCGGCTAGTTTCTTCTTCAAAGTTTTGACAAAATTCTGCAAGGACGATCACCGAGTCAAGGTGATGGTCGAATGGAAAAACCACGATTGGAAATAATTGCCTAGCATAGAGGTTTACCTTCAAGCATAAGAAACAGCTTCTTGGCAAGACCACTCAGGAAGGCCTCCAGATCATTTTTCTTTCCAGTCAACTTACTGACTTGGTCGGTCAGGGCAGCTTTATCAGTTTTCAGTCGACTGACCTCCTTGTTGGCGATCCCAAGAGCAGCTTTCAGATTGGTATTGTCTTGTTCAAGCTTGGTGACTGAAGCTAACTTCTCGTCAGCAAGCTTGATCTTCTCAGCTAGTTCAAGGTCTTTCTTCTGTTGGGCCTCCCTTACCTTACCTGCAAGTTACAGCAAGATCAGATTTTGAAACAAACAAAGGGAAAAGTAGTCGTCAAGGTCTCACCAAACATACCTTCGGTCTCCTCCTTTGCCTTCGTCAGTTTCTCCTGAACCAGCTTCAAGTTCAGCTCGAGCTGAACGTGCTTGTTTTCCAGCTCAGAGTAGCGAGCCACAAGATCACAGGAGTTCTGTGAAGAACCAATCGACTAAATGTCAAATATAATTCACTTCCGAGTGAAAAAGGAAAAATCACACGTTTCTAAGACTACAGCCGAATACAAGCATTCGACCGTAGTCTCGGGGACTACACCCAGTGGGTGCACTCAGCGTGCCCCCACTAATCCTATCGAAGATAGAGTCGACCAGTCGACCTCAAAAAAAAAAGAGAGATGTATTCTTTAAGACTGTAATCGACTGCAAGCAGTCGACCACAGTCTCGGGGACTACACCCAGTGGGTGCACTCAGCGTGCCCCCACCGGTTTGCGAAATCCATTCGACATAGTCGAATGACGCAAAGACTGAAATTATAAAACCTAAAGCCGACTGCCAGCAGTCGACCTTAGCCTTGGAGACTACACCCAGTGGGTGCACTCAGCGTGCCCCCACTAATCCTATTGAAGACAGAGTCGACTAGTCGACCAGTTTGCGAAATCCATTCGACATAGTCGAATGACGAAAAGCCTGAAATTATAAAGCCTAAGGCCGACTGCCAGCAGTCGACCTTAGCCTTGGGGACTACACCCAGCGGGTGCACTCAGCGTGCTCCCGCTAACACAGAGTCTGAATCGACACACCCAGTGGGTAACTACTATAAATTCTAGAAAGAAAAGTTTTTGATAGCATATCCTAACAGAACAAGCGGTAGTCGACTGACCTGAACATTGCTTTGAAGGGCGGAACTGGCGTCGTAAGCTGCCTGGCTCGCATCCTGGATGGTCCTTAACTGCTCCATCATGATCCCTGCCTGGCGTATCGCCTCCTTCGCGGCGCCAGCTTGGTCCTCTGGGACGTGGTGCGTCGTGAAGAGGGAGGGCTGCTGAGCACTCGTCAGTGGATCTGCGAAGGACACAGTGTGTCGAGTGGTATTCTCTTCCTCCGCAATCAGAGTCTCAGGCGCGGTCACATCCTGGGGCACCCTGCTGGCAGACGCTTTCCTACTATTTCTACGCTTCAGCGGTTCCTCATGCTCATCATCATCAGGGAGAGTGATAACAACATTGGGTGGAGCTACAGAGAAGAATCAGGATTAGAGATCATGAGTCAGTCGACTAAAAACGGCGTTAAGAATATAGTACCTGGTTTTGAGGTTGCTGCGTCCTCCATCTCATGGTCATCAGCCCGGGCTGAGGTCTCAGAAGTAGCAGCACTGCAACTCCAAAGAATCAGTCGACTAACTTCAGCGTCAACCAGAGACAAAGTTCACACAAAATAAGAAGACTTAAGCAGCATGATTACCCTGATATGGTGGGGTTGGACACCTTCATCTTCGGCAGGAGCTTGGTCGGCTTCGACGGAGCCGCCCGGGGCTGCTTCGGCGCCTTTTCAGTCGGTGCCGGAGAGGTGGTCCGAGGGCGCTTGGTCGACTGTGCAACGGTCGCAACCCCCTTGCCACGTTCAGTCGAAGGGTCGTGGACAAGCTTCGACCGCCTTTCTGAGCGCGGTGGTACGACCTCCTCCTCCTCTTCTTCCTCGTCTTCAGCGTCATCTTCATCACCGTCATCGTCGTCATCGTCATCATCATCCTCAGCAACGTCCGAGTCCCATTCCTCCTCCTCCTGGCTCTCGCCCCCACTCGCCTCACCCTCTTCAGTCGGAGCCTGTGCTCCATTGGGCATCGAGTACAGCTCGGTGAGGGCCTGATAGACATCAAGACAAGGATCAATCGACCAATTGGCAGAATAAATAGAAATGAATATGACAAGAACACAGTGGAGAGCAGAGCAGGCATACCTTGTTTGGATCACTGTTGTGGTCGAGTGGAGGAATCCTTCTGGCTCCGCATGGGTTATCCTTGTTTCCGGTAACGGCGGCCATCCATCTTTCCAGAGTGACATCGTCGACTGCTCCTAGATGGACTCGAGTCTCGTCTTCAGTCCCACAGTACAACCACATGCAGTGGCTCCGGAACTGAAGGGGCTGGATACGACGCCTAAGGAAAACCTCCAGGAGATCCATGCCCGTCACTCCCTCCCGAACCAACTGTACCACGCGCTCCACCAACATCTTCACGTCAGCTTTCTCCTCCGGAATCAACTTCAGAGAGGAGGGCTTGTTCACTCGGTCCATGGTAAACTGACGGAGTCCACTCGACTGCCCCGGCGTCGACTGATCCTGGCAGTAGAACCAGGTCGACTGCCAGCCTCTGACTGACTCGGGAAAAGTCATGGCTGGGAAGGTGCTCTTATTCCTCACCTGGATCCCCAGGCCCCCACACATTTGGACGACTCAGGTTCTTTCGTCGCCTGGGCTCGCCTTCTTCACGGTCTGAGAGCGACACGTGAATATATGCTTGAACAAGCCCCAGTGCGGTCGACAGCCCAGAAAACCCTCACACATGGACACGAACGCGGCAAGATAGGCGATAGAATTTGGGGTAAAGTGGTGGAGCTGCGCTCCAAAGAAGTTCAAGAAACCACGGAAGAAAATACTCGGCGGCAAAGAAAATCCACGATCAACATGGGTGGCCAAGAGCACGCACTCACCCTCTTCTGGCTGGGGCTGCCACTCCTTCCCCGGAAGCCTCGCAGCTCCATGGGGGATCAAGCCCTCGTTGGCCATGTCGAGGAGATCTTTCTTCGTGATGGTCGACTGGATCCAATCTCCTTGGACCCAGCCCTTCGGCAGGCGGGATCTAGACGAAGACCCGCCGCGGCTGGTGGATCTCCTCTTCGCCTTCTCCGTCGTCGACGCCTTCTTCGCGTGTTCCAGCGCCGCCGTCTTCTCCTTGGCCATGGTTGCCAGCGAGATGCGCGAGGAGAGGTTGGGCGGAGGCGAGAGCGAGCGCGTCGGGCGGAGACGAAGGGAGCAGAGAAAGAGAATGCTGAGGCACTATACAAAAAACCCTCACCGGGCGCATTTATAAGGTGCCTTCCGAGTGGATGACAGGTGGGCCCGGTCGATCTAATCATATCCAGGAACAGTTATGCAAGCGGGATACGTGGTGAAGAAAGCGGCGCGGGGATCGAGGCGTCTCTATCCCGTCCCATCCGAACGTCGCGGTCCGCTCCGTTTCGCGCGCTTCCCCAAATTTCGCATCCCGCGGAATCTGCGAACGGCAGACCGGTCTGTCAGACGCGGGATTTCCTGCGATCCGTCGCTCGGAAATCGTCAAAGCCCGAAAGATCACTCGACGAAAGAAGAGAATGGATCGAGTCGACTGAAGACAAGTTGGTCACTATCAACGAAGAGATTCTTTGGTCCAGAACAACGCACGACCAGTGTGCAAAAGTTAATCGGAAATAACATCAACTCCTTCCTCACTTGAAGCCTCAATCCATTCGGGGGCTAATGATGGGGTCATGTACCTAGGGTAGGGTCACAGACCTGATCTAAGTACCCTGCCCAAGGACACCCTTAGAAGAGGTCACCTTCCAGTCGACCAACGAGGGACTCACTCGACTGACTTGAAGGACTCGACCACGAAGACTCACTCGACCGCAAGAAGGTCAAGAGGCACTCTGCACTGCAACGGCCTGTAATTAAGTAGACTTTATGATAGTAAAGACACTTTATGTGGGGCGTTACCAGTAACGCCCCGGACTTCACTCACCTTAAACCCTCTCCTACGTGGGCTGGCTGGGGTCCTGGCACACTCTATATAAGCCACCCCCCTCCACAGGTAGAGGGGTTCGGCACCTTGTAACTCATATACACATAATCCACTCGACCGCCTCTGGGCTCCGAGACGTAGGGCTTTTACTTCTTCCGAGAAGGGCCTGAACTCGTACATCCCTTGTGTTTACAACCTCTCCATAGCTAGGACCTTGCCTCTCCATACCTACCCTCCACTCTACTGTCAGGCTTAGAACCACGACAGGGCCGGCCCCTCTAGATGGGATCTAGAGGGGGCGGCGGCCAGGGAGGGGGGACTTGCCCCCCAAGCAAGGGGGGCGCCCCCTCTAGGGTTCCCCGCCCAACCCTAGGCGCATGGGCCCAAGGGAGGGGGGGGGGCGCGCCCAGCCCTCCAGGGGCTGGCTCCTGCCCCACGCAGCCCATGTGGCCCCCCCGGGAGGGGTGGCCCCTCCCGGTGGACCCCCGGAACCCTTCCGGTGGCCCCGGTACAATAAGATATGCCCCCGAAACCTTCCGGCGTCCGTATGACAACTTCCCATATATAAATCTTTACCTCCGGACCATTCCGGAACTCCTCGTGACGTCCGGGATCCCATCCGAGACTCCGAACAACTTTCGGTAATCACATACAAGTCTTCCTAATAACCCTAGCGTCGCCGAACCTTAAGTGTGTAGACCCTACAGGTTCGGGAGACATGCAGACATGACCGAGACGGCTCTTCAGTCAATAACCAACAGCGGGATCTGGATACCCATGTTGGCTCCCACATGCTCCTCGATGATGTCATCAGATGAACCACGATGTCGAGGATTCAATCAACCCCGTATGCAATTCCCTTTGTCAGACGGTATGTTACTTGCCCGAGACTTGATCGTCGGTATCCCAATACCTTGTTAGTCTCGTTACCGGCAAGTCACTTTACTCGTACCGTAATGCATGATCCCGTGACCAAACACTTGGTCACTTTGAGCTCATTATGATGATGCACTACCGAGTGGGCCCAGTGATACCTCTCCGTCATACGGAGTGACAAATCCCAGTCTCGATCCGTGTCAACCCAACAGACACTTTAGGAGATACCTGTAGTGCACCTTTACAGTCACCCAGTTACGTTGTGACGTTTGGTACACCCAAAGCACTCCTACGGTATCCGGGAATTACACGATCTCATGGTCTAAGGAAGAGATACTTGACATTGGAAAAGCTCTAGCAAAACGAACTACACGATCTTGTGCTATGCTTAGGATTGGGTCTTGTCCATCACATCATTTGTTGGGGAACGTAGCAGAAATTCAAAATTTTCCTACGCGTCACCAAGATCTATCTATGGAGAGACCAGCTACGAGTAGAAGGAGAGTGCATCTACATACCCTTGTAGATCGCTAAGCGGAAGCGTTCAAGTGAACGGGGTTGATGGAGTCGTACTCGTCGTGATTCAGATCACCGATGATCCTAGTGCCAAACGGACGGCACCTCCGCGTTCAACACACGTACAGCTCGACGATGTCTCCCACGCCTTGATCCAGCAAGGAGAGAGGGAGAGGTTGAGGAAGACTCCATCCAGCAGCAGCACAACGGCGTAGTGGTGATGGAGGAGCGTGGCAATCCAGCAGGGCTTCTCTAAGCACCATGGGAGAGGAGGAGGAGGGAGAGGCAGGGCTGCACCAACGAGAGATCAAATCGCGTCTTATGGGCAGCCCCATGCCTCAATATATATAGGGGGGAAGGGGGCTGCGCCCCCTTTAGGGTTTTCCCACCCCCTAGGGGCGGCGGCCAGCCCTAGATGGGTTTTGGGGTGCGGCCAAGAGGGGGGGGAGGAGTCCATCCTCCCCAAGGCACCTCGGAGGTGCCTTCCCCTTTGAGGACTCTTCCCTCTAGGGTTCCCTAGGCGCATGGGCCTCTTGGGGCTGATGCCCTTGGCCCATGTAGGCCAAGGCGCACCCCCTACAGCCCATGTGGCCCCCCGGGGAAGGTGGCCCCACCCGGTGGGCCCCCGGGACCCTTCCGGTGGTCCCGGTACAATACCGATGACCCCGAAACTTGTCCCGATGGCCGAAACAGGACTTCCTATATATAAATCTTTACCTCCGGACCATTCCGGAACTCCTCGTGACGTCCGGGATCTCATCCGGGACTCCAAACAACATTCGGTAACCACATACAAGCTTCCTTTATAACCCTAGCGTCATCGAACCTTAAGTGTGTAGACCCTACGGGTTCGGGAACCATGCAGACATGACCGAGACGTTCTCTGGTCAATAACCAACAGCGGGATCTGGATACCCATGATGGCTCCCACATGTTCCACGATGATCTCATCGGATGAACCACGATGTCAAGGACTTAATCAATCCCGTATTCAATTCCCTTTGTCTATCGGTATGTCACTTGCCCGAGATTCGATCGTCGGTATCCAATACCTTGTTCAATCTCGTTACCGGCAAGTCTCTTTACTCGTTCCGTAACACATCATCCCGTGATTAACTCCTTGGTCACATTGCGCATATGATGATGTCCTACCGAGTGGGCCCAGAGATACCTCTCCGTTTACACGGAGTGACAAATCCCAGTCTCGATCCGCATAAAACAATAGATACTTTCGGAGATACCTGTAGTGCACCTTTATAGTCACCCAGTTACGTTGTGACGTTTGATACACCCAAAGCACTCCTACGGTATCCAGGAGTTACACGATCTCATGGTCAAAGGAAGAGATACTTGACATTGGCAAAGCTCTAGCAAACGAACTACACGATCTTTGTGCTATGCTTAGGATTGGGTCTTGTCCATCACATCATTCTCCTAATGATGTGATCCCGTTATCAATGACATCCAATGTCCATAGCCAGGAAACCATGACTATCCGTTGATCACAACGAGCTAGTCAACTAGAGGCTCACCAGGGACATATTGTGGTCTATGTATTCACACGAGTATTACGATTTCCGGATAATACAGTTATAGCATGAATAAAAGACAATTATCATGAACAAGGAAATATAATAATAATCCTTTTATTATTGCCTCTAGGGCATATTTCCAACATGTGCTATGTCTTGAGCTTGCGTTAGTTTTCCTTGAAGAGGAAAGCATGATGCAGCAATAGGAGCGTAAGTATTTCCCTCGGTTTTTGAGAACCAAGGTATCAATCCAGTAGGAGGCTCCTCACAAGTCCCACGCACCTACACAAACAAACAAAGAACTCGCAACCAATGCAATAAAGGGGTTGTCAATCCCTTCACGGCCACTTGCGAAAGTGAGATCTAATAGAGATAGTATGATAAGATAAATATATTTTTGGTATTTTATAATATATATGCAAAAAGTAAAGATGCAAATAAAAGTAGATTGGAAGCAAATATGATAAGATATAGACCCAAGGGCCATAGGTTTCACTAGAGGCTTCTCTCAAAATAGCATAAGTATTACGGTGGGTGAACAAATTACTGTCGAGCAATTGATAGAAAAGCGAATAATTATGAGATTATCTAGGCATGATCATGTATATAGGCATCACGTCCGTAACAAGTAGACCGACTCCTGCCTGCATCTACTACTATTACTCCACACATCGACCGACTCCTGCCTGCATCTAGAGTATTAAGTTCATAAAGAACAGAGTAACGCATTAAGCAAGATGACATGATGTAGAGGGATAAACTCAAGCAATATGATATAAACCCCATCTTTTTATCCTCGATGGCAACAATATAATACGTGCCTTTGATGCCACTGCTGTCACTGGAAAAGCTCTAGCAAAACGAACTACACGATCTTGTGCTATGCTTAGGATTGGGTCTTGTCCATCACATCATTCTCCTAATGATGTGATCCCGTTGTCAATGACATCTAATGTCCATAGTCAGGAAACCATGACTATCTGTTGACCAACGAGCTAGTCAACTAGAGGCTCACTAGGGACATGTTATGGTCTATGTATTCACACGAGTATTACGATTTCCGGATAATACAGTTATAGCATGAATAAAAGACAATTATCATGAACAAGGAAATATAATAATAATCCTTTTATTATTGCCTCTAGGGCATATTTCCAACAGTCTCCCAGTTGCACTAGAGTCAATAATCTAGTTACATTGTGATGAATCGAACACCCATAGAGTTCTGGTGTTGATCATGTTTTGCTCGCGAGAGAGGTTTAGTCAACGGATCTGCGACATTCAGATCCGTATGTACTTTGCAAATATCTATGTCTCCATCTTGAACATTTTCACGGATGGAGTTGAAGCGGCGCTTGATTTGCCTGGTCTTCTTTTGAAACCTGGGCTCCTTGGCAAGGGCAATAGCTCCAGTGTTGTCACAGAAGAGTTTGATCGGCCCCGACGCATTGGGTATGACTCCTAGGTCGGTGATGAACTCCTTCACCCAAATTGCTTCATGCGCTGCCTCCGAGGCTGCCATGTACTCCGCTTCACTTGTAGATCCCGCCACGACGCTCTACTTGCAGATGCACCAGCTTACTGCTCCACCATTCAACATATACACGTATCCGGTTTGTGACTTAGAGTCATCCAGATCTGTGTCGAAGCTAGCGTCGACGTAACCCTTTACGACGAGCTCTTCGTCACCTCCATAAATGAGAAACATGTCCTTTGTCCTTTTCAGGTACTTCAGGATATTCTTGACCGCTGTCCAGTGTTCCTTGCCGGGATTACTTTGGTACCTTCCTACCAAACTTACGACAAGGTTTACATCAGGTCTGGTACACAGCATGGCATACATAATAGATCCTATGGCTGAGGCATAGGGGATGACGCTCATCTCTTCTTTATCTTTTGCCGTGGTCGGGCATTGAGCCGAGCTCAATCTCACACCTTGCAGTACAGGCAAGAACCCTTTCTTGGACTGATCCATTTTGAACTTCTTCAAAATCTTATCAAGGTATGTGCTTTGTGAAAGACCTATGAGGCGTCTCGATCTATCCCTATAGATCTTGATGCCTAATATATAAGCAGCTTCTCCAAGGTCCTTCATTGAAAAACACTTATTCAAGTAGGCCTTAATGCTGTCCAAGAATTCTATATCATTTCCCATCAAAAGTATGTCATCTACATATAATATGAGAAATGCTACAGAGCTCCCACTCACTTTCTTGTAAACGCAGGCTTCTCCATAAGTCTGCGTAAACCCAAACGCTTTGATCATCTCATCAAAGCGAATGTTCCAACTCCGAGATGCTTGCACCAGCCCATAAATGGATCACTGGAGCTTGCATACTTTGTTAGCGTTCTTAGCATCGACAAAACCCTCTGGCTGCATCATATACAGTTCTTCCTTAAGATGCCCATTAAGGAATGCCGTTTTGACGTCCATCTGCCATATCTCATAATCATAGTATGCGGCAATTGCGAACATGATTCGGACGGACTTAAGCTTCGCTACGGGAGAGAAAGTCTCATCATAGTCAACCCCTTGAACTTGCCGATAACCCTTAGCGACAAGTCGAGCTTTATAGATGGTGACATTTCCATCCGCGTCCGTCTTCTTCTTAAAGATCCATTTGTTTTCTATCGCACGCCGATCATCAGGCAAGTCAGTCAAAGTCCATACTTTGTTTTCATACATGGATTCTATCTCGGATTTCATGGCTTCTAGCCATTTGTTGGAATCTGGGCCCACCATTGCTTCTTCATAGTTCGAAGGTTCACCGTTGTCCAACAACATGATTTCTAGGACAGGGTTGCCGTACCACTCTGGTGCGGAACGTGTCCTTGTGGACCTACGAAGTTCAGTAGCAACTTGATCCGAAGTACCTTGATCATCATCATTGTTTTCCTCTTCAGTTGGTGTAGGCATCACAGGAACATTTTCCTGAGCTGCACTACTATCCTGTTCAAGAGGTAGTACTTCATCGAGTTCTACTTTCCACCCACTTACTTCTTTCGAGAGAAACTCTTTTTCCAGAAAGGACCCGTTCTTGGCAACAAAGATCTTGCCTTCGGATCTTAAGTAGAAGGTATACCCAATGGTTTCTTTAGGGTATCCTATGAAGATGCATTTTTCCGACTTGGGTTCGAGCTTTTCAGGTTGAAGTTTCTTGACATAAGAATCGCATCCCCAAACTTTTAGAAACGACAGCTTAGGTTTCTGTCCAAACCATAATTCATACGGTGTCGTCTCAACGGATTTAGATGGTGCCCTATTTAAAGTGAATGTAGCTGTCTCTAGAGCATATCCCCAAAATGATAGCGGTAAATTGGTAAGAGACATCATAGATCGCACCATATCCAGTAGAGTGCGATTACGACGTTCGGACACACCTTACGCTGAGGTGTTCCAGGCGGCGTGAGTTGTGAAACGATTCCACATTTTCTTAAGTGTGTACCAAATTCGTGACTTAAATATTCTCCTCCACGATCCGATCGTAAGAACTTTATCTTTCGGTCACGTTGATTCTCTACTTCATTCTGAAATTCCTTGAACTTTTCAAAGGTCTCAGACTTGTGTTTCATCAAATAGACATACCCATATCTACTCAAGTCATCAGTGAGAGTGAGAACATAACAATATCCTCCGCGAGCCTCAACGCTCATTGGACCGCACACATCGGTATGTATGATTTCCACCAAGTTGGTTGCTTGCTCCATTGTTCCGGAGAACGGGGTCTTGGTCATTTTGCCCACGAGGCATGGTTCGCATGTGTCAAATGATTCATAATCGAGAGACTCTAAAAGTCCATCAACATGGAGCTTCTTCATGCGCTTGACACCAATGTGACCAAGGCGGCAGTGCCACAAGTATGTGGGACTATCGTTATCAACTTTACATCTCTTGGTATTCACGCTATGAATATGTGTAACATTACGTTCGAGATTCATTAAGAATAAACCATTGACCATTGGGGCATGACCATAAAACATATCTCTCATATAAATAGAACAACCATTATTCTCGGATTTAAATGAGTAGCCATCTCGTATTAAACGAGATCCAGATACAATGTTCATGCTTAAACTTGGCACTAAATAACAATTATTAAGGTTTAAAACTAATCCCGTAGGTAAATGTAGAGGTAGCGTGCCGACGGCGATCACATCGACCTTGGAACCATTCCCGACGCGCATCGTCACCTCGTCCTTCGCCAGTCTCCGCTTATTCCGCAGCTCCTGCTGTGAGTTACAAATGTGAGCAATGGCACCTGTATCAAATACCCAGGAGTTACTACGAGTACTGGTAAGGTACACATCAATTACATGTATATCAAATATACCTTTTGTGTTGCCGGCCTTCTTATCCGCTAAGTATTTGGGGCAGTTCCGCTTCTAGTGACCCTTCCCCTTGCAATAAAAGCACTCAGTTTCAGGCTTGGGTCCATTCTTTGACTTCTTCCCGGCAACTGGCTTACCGGGCGCGGCAACATCTTTGCCGTCCTTCTTGAAGTTCTTCTTACCCTTGCCCTTCTTGAACTTAGTGGTCTTATTGACCATCAACACTTGATGTTCTTTCTTGATTTCAACCTCTGCTGACTTCAGCATTGAAAATCCTTCAGGAATGGTCTTTACCATCTCCTGCATATTGTAGTTCATCACGAAGCTCTTGTAGCTTGGTGGGAGTGACTGAAGGATTCTGTCAATGACCGCCTCATCCGGGAGGTTAATGTCCAGCTGGGACAGGCGGTTGTGCAACCCAGACATTTTGAGTATGTGCTCACTGACAGAACTATTTTCCTCCATCTTACAACTATAGAACTTGTCGGAGACTTCATATCTCTCGACCCGGGCATGAGCTTGGAAAACTAGTTTCAGCTCCTCGAACATCTCGTATGCTCCGTGTTGCTCAAAACGCTTTTGGAGCCCCGGTTCTAAGCTGTAAAGCATGCCGCACTGAACGAGGGAGTAATCATCAGCACGAGACTGCCAGGCATTCATAATGTCTTGGTTCTCTGGGACGGGAGCGTCACCTAGCGGTCCTTCTAGGACATATTGTTTCCTGGCAGCTATGAGGATGATCCTCAGGTTCCGGACCCAGTCCGTATAGTTGCTGCCATCATCTTTCAGCTTGGTTTTCTCTAGGAACGCGTTGAAGTTCATGTTGACATGAGCGTTGGCCATTTGATCTACAAGACATATTTTGCAAAAAGTTTTAGACTAAGTTCATGATAATTAAGTTCATCTAATCAAATTATTTTAATGAACTCCCACTCAGATTAGACATCCCTCTAGTCATCTAAGTGTTACATGATCCAAGTCGACTAGGCCGTGTCCGATCATCACGTGAGACGGACTAGTCATCATCGGTGAACATCTCCATGTTGATCGTATCTTCTATACGACTCATGTTCGACCTTTCGGTCTCTTGTGTTCCGAGGCCATGTCTGTACATGCTAGGCTCATCAAGTTAACCCTAAGTGTTCTGCATGTGTAAATCTGTCTTACACCCGTTGTATGTGAACGTAAGGATCTATCACACCCGATCATCACGTGGTGCTTCGAAACGACGAACTTTAGCAACGGTGCACAGTTAGGGGGAACACTTTCTTGAAATTATTATAAGGGATCATCTTATTTACTACCGTCGTTCTAAGTAAACAAGATGCATAAAACATAATAAACATCACATGCAATTATATAGTAGTGACATGATATGGCCAATATCATACAACTCCTTCGATCTCCATCTTCGGGGCTCCATGATCATCTTTGTCACCGGCATGACACCATGATCTCCATCATTGTGTCTTCATGAAGTTGTCACACCAACGACTACTTCTACTTCTATGGCTAACGCGTTTAGCAATAAAGTAAAGTAATTTACATGGCGTTCTTCAATGACACGCAAGTCATACAAAAATAAAGACAACTCCTATGGCTCCTGCCGGTTGTCATACTCATCGACATGCAAGTCGTGATTCCTATTACAAGAACATGATCTCATACATCACAATATGTCATTCATCATTCATCACAACATCTGGCCATATCACATCACATGACAATTGCTGCAAAAACAAGTTAGACGTCCTCTAATTGTTGTTGCATCTTTTACGTGGCTGCAATTGGGTTCTAGCAAGAATGTTTTCTTACCTATGAATAACCACAACGTGATCTTGTCAACTTCTATTTACCCTTCATAAGGACCCTTTTCATCGAATCCGCTCCAACTAAAGTGGGAGAGACAGACACCCGCCAGCCACCTTATGCAACTAGTGCATGTCAGTCGGTGGAACCGGTCTCACGTAAGCGTACGTGTAAGGTTGGTCCGGGCCGCTTCATCCCACAATACCGCTGAAGCAAGATAAGACTAGTAGCGGCAAGCAAGTTGATAAAATCTACGCCCACAACAAAATTGTGTTCTACTCGTGCAATAGAGAACTACGCATAGACCTAGCTCATGATGCCACTGTTGGGGAACGTTGTAGAAATTAAAATTTTTCCTACGGTTTCACCAAGATCCATCTATGAGTTCATCTAAGCAACGAGTCAAGGGAGTGAGTTTGCATCTACATACCACTTTTAGATCGCGTACGGAAGCGTTCGAGGGAACGGTGATGATGGAGTCATACTCGTCGTGATTCAGATCACCGATAACCAAGTGCTGAACGGACAGCACCTCCGCGTTCAACACACGTACGGCACGGGAGATGTCTCCTCCTTCTTGATATAGCAAGGGGGAAGGAGAGGTTGAGGAAGAAGGCGCCAGCAGCAGCACGACGGCGTGATGATGGTGGTGAGGCAGTACTCCGACAGGGCTTCGCCAAGCACACAACGGAGGAGGAGAGGTGTTGGGGAGGGGAGGGGCTGCGCCTTGGCTTGGGTGTTCAGCCCTCCCCTCACCCCTCTATTTATAGGGGAAGGGGCAATGGGGGGCGGCCCCTCTAGATGGGATCTAGAGGGGGGCGGCGGCCAGGGAGGGGGGACTTGCCCCCCAAGCAAGGGGGGCGCCCCCTCTAGGGTTCCCCCCCCCAACCCTAGGCGCATGGGCCCAAGGGGGGGCGCGCCCAGCCCTCCAGGGGCTGGCTCCTGCCCCACATGGCCCATGTGGCCCCCCGGGAGGGGTGGCCCCTCCCGGTGGACCCCCGGAACCCTTCCGGTGGCCCCGGTACAATACCGATATGCCCCCGAAACCTTCCGGCGTCCGTATGACAACTTCCCATATATAAATCTTTACCTCCGGACCATTCCGGAACTCCTCGTGACGTCCGGGATCCCATCCGGGACTCCGAACAACTTTCGGTAATCACATACAAGTCTTCCTAATAACCCTAGCATCGCCGAACCTTAAGTGTGTAGACCCTACAGGTTCGGGAGACATGCAGACATGACCGAGACGGCTCTTTGGTCAATAACCAACAGCGGGATCTAGATACCCATGTTGGCTCCCACATGCTCCTCGATGATGTCATCGGATGAACCACGATGTCGAGGATTCAATCAACCCCGTATGCAATTCCCTTTGTCAGACGGTATGTTACCTGCCCGAGACTCGATCGTCGGTATCCCAATACCTTGTTAGTCTCGTTACCGGCAAGTCACTTTACTCGTACCGTAATGCATGATCCCGTGACCAAACATTTGGTCACTTTGAGCTCATTATGATGATGCACTACCGAGTGGGCCCAGTGATACCTCTCCGTCATACGGAGTGACAAATCCCAGTCTCGATCCGTGTCAACCCAACAGACACTTTAGGAGATACCTGTAGTGCACCTTTACAGTCACCCAGTTACATTGTGACGTTTGGTACACCCAAAGCACTCCTACGGTATCCGGGAGTTACACGATCTCATGGTCTAAGGAAGAGATACTTGACATTGGAAAAGCTCTAGCAAAACGAACTACACGATCTTGTGCTATGCTTAGGATTGGGTCTTGTCCATCACATCATTCTCCTAATGATGTGATCCCGTTTTCAATTACATCTAATGTCCATAGTCAGGAAACCATGCCTATTAGTTGACCAACGAGCTAGTCAACTAGAGGCTCACTAGGGACATGTTATGGTCTATGTATTCACACGAGTATTACGATTTCCGGATAATACAGTTATAGCATGAATAAAAGACAATTATCATGAACAAGGAAATATAATAATAATCCTTTTATTATTGCCTCTAGGGCATATTTCCAACATGTGCTATGTCTTGAGCTTGCGTTAGTTTTCCTTGAAGAGGAAAGCGTGATGCAGCAATAGGAGCGTAAGTATTTCCCTCAGTTTTTGAGAACCAAGGTATCAATCCAGTAGGAGGCTCCTCAAAAGTCCCACGCACCTACACAAACAAACAAAGAACTCGCAACCAATGCAATAAAGGGGTTGTCAATCCCTTCACGGCCACTTGCGAAAGTGAGATCTAATAGAGATAGTATGATAAGATAAATATATTTTTGGTATTTTATAATATAGATGCAAAAAGTAAAGATGCAAATAAAAGTAGATTGGAAGCAAATATGATTAGATATAGACCCAAGGGCCATAGGTTTCACTAGAGGCTTCTCTCAAAATAGCATAAGTATTACGGTGGGTGAACAAGTTACTGTCGAGCAATTGATAGAAAAGAGAATAATTATGAGATTATCTAGGCATGATCATGTATATAGGCATCACGTCCGTAACAAGTAGACCGACTCCTGCCTGCATCTACTACTATTACTCCACACATCGACCGACTCCTGCCTGCATCTAGAGTATTAAGTTCATAAAGAACAGAGACGCATTAAGCAAGATGACATGATGTAGAGGGATAAACTCAAGCAATATGATATAAACCCCATCTTTTTATCCTCGATGGCAACAATATAATACGTGCCTTTGTTGCCACTGCTGTCACTGGAAAAGCTCTAGCAAAATGAACTACACGATCTTGTGCTATGCTTATGATTGGGTCTTGTCCATCACATCGTTCTCCTAATGATGTGATCCCGTTGTCAATGACATCTAATGTCCATAGTCAGGAAACCATGACTATCTGTTGACCAACGAGCTAGTCAACTAGAGGCTCACTAGGGACATGTTATGGTCTATGTATTCACACAAGTATTATGATTTCCGGATAATACAGTTATAGCATGAATAAAAGACAATTATCATGAACAAGGAGATATAATAATAATCCTTTTATTATTGCCTCTAGGGCATATTTCCAACAGTCGCCCACTTGCACTAGAGTCAATAATCTAGTTACATTGTGATGAATCGAACGCCCATAGAGTTCTGGTGTTGATCATGTTTTGCTCGCGAGAGAGGATTAGTCAACGGATCTGCGACATTCAGATCCGTATGTACTTTTCAAATATCTATGTCTCCATCTTGAACATTTTCACGGATGGAGTTGAAGCGACGCTTGATGTGCCTGGTCTTCTTGTGAAACCTGGGCTCCTTGGCAAGGGCAATAGCTCCAGTGTTGTCACAGAAGAGTTTGATCGGCCCCGACGCATTGGGTATGACTCCTAGGTCGGTGATGAACTCCTTCACCCATATTGCTTCATGCGCTGCCTCCGAGGCTGCCATGTACTCCGCTTCACATGTAGATCCCGCCACGACGCTCTGCTTGCAGATGCACCAGCTTACTGCTCCACCATTCAACATATACACGTATCCGGTTTGTGACTTAGAGTCATCCAGATCTGTGTCGAAGCTAGCGTCGACGTAACCCTTTACGACGAGCTCTTCATCACCTCCATAAACGAGAAACATGTCCTTTGTCCTTTTCAGGTACTTCTGGATATTCTTGACCGCTGTCCAGTGTTCCTTGCCGGGATTACTTTGGTACCTTCCTACCAAACTTACGGCAGGTTTACATCAGGTCTGGTACACAGCATGGCAGACATAATAGATCCTATGGCTGAGGCATAGGGGATGACGCTCATCTCTTCTTTATCTTTTGCTGTGGTCGGGCATTAAGTCGAGCTCAATCTCACACCTTGCAGTACAGGCAAGAACCCTTTCTTGGACTGATCCATTTTGAACTTCTTCAAAATCTTATCAAGGTATGTGCTTTGTGAAAGACCTATGAGGCGTCTCGATCTATCCCTATAGATCTTGATGCCTAATATATAAGCAGCTTCTCCAAGGTCCTTCATTGAAAAACACTTCTTCAAGTAGGCCTTAATGCTGTCCAAGAATTCTATATCATTTCCATCAAAAGTATGTCATCTACATATAATATGAGAAATGCTACAAAGCTCCCACTCACTTTCTTGTAAACGCTGGCTTCTCCATAAGTCTGCGTAAACCCAAACGCTTTGATCATCTCATCAAAGCGAATGTTCCAACTCCGAGATGCTTGCACCAGCCCATAAATGGATCGCTGGAGCTTGCATACTTCGTTAGCGTTCTTAGCATCGACAAAACCCTCTGGCTGCATCATATACAGTTCTTCCTTAAGATGCCCATTAAGGAATGCCGTTTTGACGTCCATCTGCCATATCTCATAATCATAGTATGCGGCAATTGCTAACATGATTCGGACGGACTCAAGCTTCGCTACGGGAGAGAAAGTCTCATCGTAGTCAACCCCTTGAACTTGCCGATAACCCTTAGCAACAAGTCGAGCTTTATAGATGGTGACATTTCCATCCGCGTCCGTCTTCTTCTTAAAGATCCATTTGTTTTCTATCGCACGCCGATCATCAGGCAAGTCAGTCAAAGTCCATACTTTGTTTTCATACATGGATTCTATCTCGGATTTCATGGCTTCTAGCCATTTGTTGGAATCTGGGCCCACCATTGCTTCTTCATAGTTCGAAGGTTCACCGTTGTCCAACAACATGATTTCCAGGACACGGTTACCGTACCACTCTGGTGCGGAACGTGTCCTTGTGGACCTACGAAGTTCAGTAGCAACTTGATCCGAAGTACCTTGATCATCATCATTGTTTTCCTCTTCAGTTGGTGTAGGCATCACAGGAACATTTTCCTGAGCTGCACTACTATCCTGTTCAAGAGGTAGTACTTCATCGAGTTCTACTTTCCTCCCACTTACTTCTTTTGTGAGAAACTCTTTTTCCAGAAAGGATCCGTTCTTGGCAACAAAGATCTTGCCTTTGGATCTTAATTAGAAGGTATACCCAATGGTTTCTTTAGGGTATCCTATGAAGACGCATTTTTTCGACTTGGGTTCGAGCTTTTCAGGTTGAAGTTTCTTGACATAAGCATCGCGTCCCCAAACTTTTAGAAACGACGGCTTAGGTTTCTTCCCAAACCATAATTCATACGGTGTCGTCTCAACGGATTTAGACGGTGCCCTATTTAAAGTGAATGTAGCTGTCTCTAGAGCGTATCCCCAAAATGATAGCGGTAAATCGGTAAGAGACATCATAGATCGCACCATATCCAGTAGAGTGCGATTACGACGTTCGGACACACCGTTACGCTGAGGTGTTCCAGGCGGTGTGAGTTGTGAAACGATTCCACATTTTCTTAAGTGTGTACCAAATTCGTGACTTAAATATTCTCCTCCACGATCCGATCGTAAGAACTTTATCTTTCGGTCACGTTGGTTCTCTACTTCATTCTGAAATTCCTTGAACTTTTCAAAGGTCTCAGACTTGTGTTTCATCAAATAGACATACCCATATCTACTCAAGTCATCAGTGAGAGTGAGAACACAACGATATCCTCCACGAGCCTCAACGCTCATTGGACCGCACACATCGGTATGTATGATTTCCAACAAGTTGGTTGCTCGCTCCATTGTTCCGGAGAACGGGGTCTTGGTCATTTTTCCCATGAGGCATGGTTCGCATGTGTCAAATGATTCATAATCGAGAGACTCTAAAAGTCCATCAACATGGAGCTTCTTCATGCGCTTGACACCAATGTGACCAAGGCGGCAGTGCCACAAGTATGTGGGACTATCGTTATCAACTTTACATCTCTTGGTATTCACGCTATGAATATGTGTAACATTACGTTCGAGATTCATTAAGAATAAACCATTGACCATTGGGGCATGACCATAAAACATATCTCTCATATAAATAGAACAACCATTATTCTCAGATTTAAATGAGTAGCCATCTCGTATTAAACGAGATCCAGATACAATGTTCATGCTCAAACTTGGCACTAAATAACAATTATTAAGGTTTAAAACTAATCCCGTAGGTAAATGTAGAGGTAGCGTGCCGACGGCGATCACATCGACCTTGGAACCATTCCCGACGCGCATCGTCACCTCGTCCTTCGCCAGTCTCCGCTTATTCCGCAGCTCCTGCTGTGAGTTACAAATGTGAGCAATGGCACCGGTATCAAATACCCAGGAGCTACTACGAATACTGGTAAGGTACACAGCAATTACATGTATATCAAATATACCTTTTGTGTTGCCGGCCTTCTTATCCGCTAAGTATTTGGGGCAGTTCCGCTTCCAGTGACCCTTCCCCTTGCAATAAAAGCACTCAGTTTCAGGCTTGGGTCCATTCTTTGACTTCTTCCCGGCAACTGGCTTACCGGGCGCGGCAACATCTTTGCTGTCCTTCTTGAAGTTCTTCTTACCCTTGCCCTTCTTGAACTTAGTGGTCTTATTGACCATCAACACTTGATGTTCTTTCTTGATTTCAACCTCTGCTGACTTCAGCATTTAAAATCCTTCACGAATGGTCTTTACCATCCCCTGCATATTGTAGTTCATCACGAAGCTCTTGTATCTTGGTGGGAGTGACTGAAGGATTCTGTCAATGACCGCCTCATCCGGGAGGTTAATGTCCAGCTGGGACAGGCAGTTGTGCAACCCAGACATTTTGAGTATGTGCTCACTGACAGAACTATTTTCCTCCATCTTACAACTATAGAACTTGTCGGAGACTTCATATCTCTCGACCCGGGCATGAGCTTGGAAAACTAGTTTCAGCTCCTCGAACATCTCGTATGCTCCGTGTTGCTCAAAACGCTTTTGGAGCCCCGGTTCTAAGCTGTAAAGCATGCCGCACTGAACGAGGGAGTAATCATCAGCACGAGACTGCCAAGCATTCATAATGTCTTGGTTCTCTGGGACGGGAGCGTCACCTAGCGGTCCTTCTAGGACATATTGTTTCCTAGCAGCTATGAGGATGATCCTCAGGTTCCGGACCCAGTCCGTATAGTTGCTGCCATCATCTTTCAGCTTGGTTTTCTCTAGGAACGCGTTGAAGTTCATGTTGACATGAGCGTTGGCCATTTGATCTACAAGACATATTTTGCAAAAAGTTTTAGACTAAGTTCATGATAATTAAGTTCATCTAATCAAATTATTTTAATGAACTCCCACTCAGATTAGACATCCCTCTATTCATCTAAGTGTTACATGATCCGAGTCGACTAGGCCGTGTCCGATCATCACGTGAGACGGACTAGTCATCATCGGTGAACATCTCCATGTTGATCATATCTTCTATACGACTCATGTTCGACCTTTCGGTCTCTTGTGTTCCGAGGCCATGTCTGTACATGCTAGGCTCATCAAGTTAACCCTAAGTGTTCTGCATGTGTAAATCTGTCTTACACCCGTTGTATGTGAACGTAAGGATCTATCACACCCGATCATCACGTGGTGCTTCGAAACGACGAACTTTAGCAACGGTGCACAGTTAGGGGGAACACTTTCTTGAAATTATTATAAGGGATCATCTTATTTACTACCGTCGTTCTAAGTAAACAAGATGCATAAAACATAATAAACATCACATGCAATTATATAGTAGTGACATGATATGGCCAATATCATACAACTCCTTCGATCTCCATCTTCGGGGCTCCATGATCATCTTTGTCACCGGCATGACACCATGATCTCCATCATCATGATCTCCATCATTGTGTCTTCATGAAGTTGTCACGCCAACGACTACTTCTACTTCTATGGCTAACACGTTTAGCAATAAAGTAAAGTAATTTACATGGCGTTCTTCAATGACACGCAAGTCATACAAAAATAAAGACAACTCCTATGGCTCCTGCCGGTTGTCATACTCATCGACATGCAAGTCGTGATTCCTATTACAAGAACATGATCTCATACATCACAATATGTCATTCATCATTCATCACAACTTTTGGCCATATCACATCACATGACAATTGCTGCAAAAACAAGTTACACGTCCTCTAATTGTTGTTGCATCTTTTACGTGGCTGCAATTGGGTTCTAGCAAGAACGTTTTCTTACCTACGAATAACCACAACGTGGTCTTGTCAACTTCTATTTACCCTTCATAAGGACCCTTTTCATCGAATCTGCTCCAACTAAAGTGGGTGAGACAGACACCCGCCAGCCACCTTATGCAACTAGTGCATGTCAGTCGGTGGAACCGGTCTCACGTAAGCGTATGTGTAAGGTTGGTCCGGGCCGCTTCATCCCACAATACCGCTGAAGCAAGATAAGACTAGTAGCGGCAACCAAGTTGATAAAATCTATGCCCACAACAAAATTGTGTTCTACTCGTGCAATAGAGAACTACGCATAGACCTAGCTCACGATGCCACTGTTGGGGAACGTTGCAGAAATTAAAAATTTTCCTACGGTTTCACCAAGATCCATCTATGAGTTCATCTAAGCAACGAGTCAAGGGAGTGAGTTTGCATCTACATACCACTTGTACATCGCGTACGGAAGCGTTCGAGGGAACGGTGATGATGGAGTCGTACTCGCCGTGATTCAGATCACCGATGACCAAGTGCTGAACGGACAGCACCTCCGCGTTCAACGCACGTACGGTACGGGCGACGTCTCCTCCTTATTGATCTAGCAAGGGGGAAGGAGAGGTTGAGGAAGAAGGCTCCAGCAGCAGCACGACGGCGTGATGATGGTGGTGAGGCAGTACTCCGACAGGGCTTCGCCAAGCACACAACGGAGGAGGAGAGGTGTTGGGGAGGGGAGGGGCTGCGCCTTGGCTTGGGTGTTCAGCCCTCCCCTCACCCCTCTATTTATAGGGGAAGGGGCAAGGGGGGGCAGCCCCTCTAGATGGGATCTAGAGGGGGGCAGCGGCCAGGGAGGGGGGACTTGCCCCCCAAGCAAGGGGGGCGCCCCCTCTAGGGTTCCCCCCCCCCCCAACCCTAGGCGCATGGGCCCAAGGGGGGGGCGCCCAGCCCTCCAGGGGCTGGCTCCTGCCCCACGCGGCCCATGTGGCCCCCCAGGAGGGGTGGCCCCTCCCGATGGACCCCCGGAACCCTTCCGGTGGCCTCGGTACAATACCGATATGCCCCCGAAACCTTCCGGCGTCCGTATGACAACTTCCCATATATAAATCTTTACCTCCGGACCATTCCGGAACTCCTCGTGACGTCCGGGATCCCATCCGGGACTCCGAACAACTTTCGGTAATCACATACAAGTCTTCCTAATAACCCTAGCGTCGCCGAACCTTAAGTGTGTAGACCCTACGGGTTCGGGAGACATGCAGACATGACCGAGACGGCTCTTCGGTCAATAACCAACAGCGGGATTTGTATACCCATGTTGGCTCCCACATGCTCCTCGATGATGTCATCGGATGAACCACGATGTCGAGGATTCAATCAACCCCGTATGCAATTCCCTTTGTCAGACGGTATGTTACCTGCCCGAGACTCGATCGTCGGTATCCCAATACCTTGTTAGTCTCGTTACCGGCAAGTCACTTTACTCGTACCGTAATGCATGATCCCATGACCAAACACTTGGTCACTTTGAGCTCATTCTGATGATGCACTACCGAGTGGGCCCAGTGATACCTCTCCGTCATACGGAGTGACAAATCCCAGTCTCGATCCATGTCAACCCAACAGACACTTTTGGAGATACCTGTAGTGCACCTTTACAGTCACCCAGTTACGCTGTGACGTTTGGTACACCCAAAGCACTCCTACGGTATCCGGGAGTTACACGATCTCATGGTCTAAGGAAGAGATACTTGACATTGGAAAAGCTCTAGCAAAACGAACTACACGATCTTGTGCTATGCTTAGGATTGGGTCTTGTCCATCACATCATTCTCCTAATGATGTGATCCCGTTTTCAATTACATCTAATGTCCATAGTCAGGAAACCATGACTATCAGTTGACCAACGAGCTAGTCAACTAGAGGCTCACTAGGGACATGTTATGGTCTATGTATTCACACGAGTATTACGATTTCCGGATAACACAGTTATAGCATGAATAAAAGACAATTATCATGAACAAGGAAATATAATAATAATCCTTTTATTATTGCCTCTAGGGCATATTTCCAACATGTGCTACGTCTTGAGCTTGCGTTAGTTTTCCTTGAAGAGGAAAGCGTGATGCAGCAATAGGAGCGTAAGTATTTCCCTCAGTTTTTGAGAACCAAGGTATCAATCCAGTAGGAGGCTCCTCAAAAGTCCCACGCACCTACACAAACAAACAAAGAACTCGCAACCAATGCAATAAAGGGGTTGTCAATCCCTTCACGGCCACTTGCGAAAGTGAGATCTAATAGAGATAGTATGATAAGATAAATATATGTTTGGTATTTTATAATATAGATGCAAAAAGTAAAGATGCAAATAAAAGTAGATTGGAAGCAAATATGATCAGATATAGACCCAAGGGCCATAGGTTTCACTAGAGGCTTCTCTCAAAATAGCATAAGTATTACGGTGGGTGAACAAATTACTGTTGAGCAATTGATAGAAAAGCGAATAATTATGAGATTATCTAGGCATGATCATGTATATAGGCATCACGTCCGTAAAAAGTAGACCGACTCCTGCCTGCATCTACTACTATTACTCCACACATCGACCGACTCCTGCCTGCATCTAGAGTATTAAGTTCATAAAGAACAGAGTAACGCATTAAGCAAGATGACATGATGTAGAGGGATAAACTCAAGCAATATGATATAAACCCCATCTTTTTATCCTCGATGGCAACAATATAATACGTGCCTTTGCTGCCACTGCTGTCACTGGGAAAGGACACCGCAAGATTGAACCCAAAGCTAAGCACTTCTCCCATGGCAAGAAAGATCAATCTAGTAGGCCAAACTAAACTGATAATTCGAAGAGACTTGCAAAGATAACTCAATCATACATAAAAGAATTCAGAGGAGATTAAAATATTTCTCATAGATGAACTTGATCATAAACCCACAATTCATCAGATCTCGACAAACACACCGCAAAAAGAGTTTACATCGAATAGATCTCCACAAGAGAGGGGGATAACATTGTATTGAGATTCAAAAAGAGATAAGAAGCCATCTAGCTAATAACTATGGACCCGTAGGTCTGTGGTAAACTACTCGCAACTCATCGGAGGGGCTATGGTGTTGATGTAGAAGCCCTCCATGCTCGATTCCCCCTCTGGCGGAGCACCGGCGAAGGCTCCAAGATGGTATCTCGCGGATAAAGAAGGTTACGGCGGTGGATATTGTGTTTCGTTGGCTCCCTGGATGTTTTCGGGGTACGTAGGCTTATATAGGAGGAAGAAGTACGTCGGTGGCTACCAAGGGGCCCACGAGATAGGGGCGCGCCCTACCCTCTCGTGGCCGCCTCGGCTGCTTCTTGACTTGCACTCCAAGTCCCATCGATCATGTTCGTTCCAAAAATCACGCTCCCGAAGGTTTCATTCCGTTTGGACTCCATTTGATATTCCTTTTCTTCGAAATACTGAAATAGGCAAAAAATCAGCAATACGGGCTGGGCCTCCGGTTAGTAGGTTAGTCCCAAAAATCATATAAATGTGTAAAATAAAGCCCATAAACATCCAAAAGGGGTAATATAATAGCATGGGACAATCAAAAATTATAGATACGTTGGAGACGTATCAAGCATCCCCAAACTTAATTCCTGCTCGTCCTCGAGTAGGTAAATGATAAAAAGATAATTTTTGATATGGAATGCTAGCTAGCATAATTCTTAATGTAATTTTCTTTATTTTGGCATGAATGTTCAGATCCAAATGATTCAAAATAAAAGTTCATATTGATAAAAGGAATAGTAACACTTCAAGCATACTAATCAAAGTAATCATGTCTTCTCAAAATAACATGGCAAAAGAAAGTTCATCCCTACAAAATCATATAGTTAGGCTATGCTTCATTTTCGTCACACAAAGATGTTCCCAACTTCTATACCCCTGATGACAAGCCAAGCAATTGTTTCATACTTAAATAATATCAAACTTTTTGAACCTTCACGCAATACATGAGCGTGAGCCATGGATATAGCACTATGGGTGGAATAGAATATGATGATGGGGATTGTGTGGAGAAGATAAAAAAGGAGAAAGTCTCACATTGATGAGGATAATCAACGGGCTATGGAGATGCCCATCAATTGATGTCAACATGAGGAGTAGGGATTGACATGCAACGGATGCACTAGAGCTATAAATGAATGCTCAACAAAAGAAAACTAGTGGGTATGCATCCAACTTGCTTTCTCACGAAGACCTAGGGCATTTGAGGAAGCCCATCGTAGGAATATACAAGCCAAGTTCTATAATGAAAAATTCCCACTAGTATGAAAAAGACAACTTATGAGACTCAATATACGAAAAACATGGTGCTACTTTGAAGTGCAATATATGAGACTCGGTACATAAAGAACAAGGTGCTACTTTGAAGCAGAAGTGTGGAAAAAGAGATAGTAACATTGCCCTTTTTCTTTATTTTCTTTTTTTTCCTTTTTTCTTTCTTTTTTTGGGCCTTTTTTTGCCTTTCTTTTTTTCTTTTTTTTTCTTTGGGCAATGCTCTAATAATGATGATCATCACACTTCCATTGATTACAACATATGAATTACAACTCGAAACTAGAACAAGATATGACTCTAAATGGATGCCTCCGGCGGTGTACCGGGATGGTGCAATGAATCAAGAGTGATGTATGAAAAATTATGCATGGTGGATTTGCCACAAATACGATGTCAACTACATGATCATGCAATGGCAATATGACAAAAGTAATGTATGTCATGATGATGAACGGAACGGTGGAAAGTTGCATGGCAATATATCTCGGAATGGCTATGGAAATGCCATAATAGGTAGTTATGGTGGCTGTTTTGAGGAGGATATAAGGAGGTTTATGTGTGATAGAGCGTATCATATCACGGGGTTTGGATGCACCGGCGAAGTTTGCACCAACTCTGAAGGTGAGAAAGGGCAATGCACGGTATCGAAGAGGCTAGCAATGGCGGAAAGGTAAACATGCGTATAATCCATGGACTCAACATTAGTCAAAAGAACTCATATAGTTATTGCAAAAATTTAGAAGTCATCAAAAATCAAGCACTACATGCATGCTCCTAGGGGGATAGATTGGTAGGAAAAGACCATCGCTCGTCCCCGACCGCCACTCATAAGGATGCACAAGCCAGGTACACTTCATGTTTCAAATTTGTTACACAACTTTAACCATACGTGCATGCTAAGGGACTTGCTAACTTCAACACAAGCATTCTATAAATTCATAATCACCCAACTAGCATGACTTTAATATCACTACCTCCCTATCTCAAAACAATTATCAAGTATCAAATTGATCATAGCATCCAATTCACTTCCTATGATAGTTTTTATTATACCCAACTTGGATGCCTACCATTCTAGGACCAAATTTATAACCATAGCAAATACCATGCTGTTCTAAAAGACTCTCAAAATAATATAAGTGAAGCATGAGAGACTAGCAATTTCTATAAAAAATAAGTCACCGCCGTGCTCTAAAAGATATAAGTGAAGCACTAGAGCAAAAACTATCAAGCTCAAAAGATATAAGTGAAGCACATAGAGTATTCTAGCAAATTCTAATCATGTAGGCTTCTCCCAAAAGGTGAGTACAGCAAGGATGATTATGGTAAACTAAAAGGCAAAGACTAATATAATACACGACGCTCCAAGCAAAACACATATCATGTGACGAATAAATATATAGCTCCAAGTAAAGTTACCAATGAACGAAGACGAAAGAGGGGATGCCTTCCCGTGGCAACCCCAAGCTTATGCTTTTGGCTATTCTTGAATATCTTGGGGTGCCTTGGGCATCCCCAAGCTTAGGCTCTTGCCACTCCTTATTCCATAGTCCATAAAAGCTTTACCCAAAACTTGAAAACTTCACAACACAAAACTCAACAGGAAATCTTATAAGCTCCGTTAGTGAAAGAAAGCAAAACCACCACATAAGGTGCTGTGATGAACTCGTTATTTATTTATTTTGATGTTAAACCTACTGTAATCCAACTTCTCTATGGTTTATAAACTATTTTACTAGCCATAGATGCATCGAAATAAGCAAACAACACACGAAAAACAGAATCTGTCAAAAACAGAACAGTCTGTAGCAATCTGTAACTAACGCAAACTTCTAGAACTCTAAAAATCCTACAAAAATAGGAAGTACCGGACAATTCGTATATAGATCAGCATCAAGAAGAATCGACGCAAAATAACATTTCGGAGATTTAACAAAACTAAATTCGTGTGTGCAAAGTTTCTGTTTTTCAGCAGAATCAAATCAACTATCATCATAGGTTATCCTATAGGTTCTACTTGGCAAACACTAATTAAAAGATAAAAACACATCTAAACAAAAGTATATGCAAGATTTATTATTAAACTGGAACAAAAACAAAAAACACAAAGAAAATTGGGTTGCCTCCCAACTAGCGCTATAGTTTAACACCCCTAGCTAGGCATAAAAGCAAAGATAGATCTAAGTGGTACCATATTTGGCACTCGGAGAGGAGGATCTCCTCTCTATGGCATTAATTCTTCTATTTAAGGTAAGCACATGGCCATTAATGGAAGAAGTAAGATTAAGCACGTTACGGAAGTTTGCCTCTAAACTAGACTTCATCTCTTTAATAATTTCATTTTGATAAAAGCACAAGAGAGTAGTTGATTCAACCTTATCATTCATAAGGTGCCAAAATATGGCTTTCATTTTTTCATAAGTATCTATAGCATCCCCTTCAAGAAAACCTCCTTCAAAAATAGAATCTAAAACTTGTTTAAAAGAAGCGGGCAAGCCAACATAGAAACTTTTTAAGTAATCTTCAATTTGATATTGTGGCTCATAGCTAGCCTGAATCCTTAATAACCTATCCCAAGCATCTTTTAAATACTCATCAAGTAAATAGCAAAAAATTCGAGAGTCATCGTCATCAAAATTATTCAAGCTCTCATTGGTGACCCCGGTGGGTCTTTCTATAGCATAATTATTTATGAGCTTAGAGAGGATAGATGGGTTATCCAAGGTACCAGAACCTAGGAAAGGGCCCTTAGTTCTTTTTGATTCGGCCATGGCAACGGGAAGGCAAATGGAAAAAGGAGAAGAGGAGATTGGGAAAGAGAGGGCGAATAAAACGGCAAGGGTGAAGTGGGGGGAGAGGAAAAGGAGAGGCAAATGGAAAATGATGTAAATGCGAGGGAGATTGGTTTGTGATGGGTACTTGGTATGTCTTGACTTGAGCGAAGACCTCCCCAGCAACGGCGCCAGAAATCCTTCTTGCTACGTCTTAATCTTGCGTTGGTTTTCCTTGAAGAGGAAAGGGTGATGCAGCAATAGTAGCATAAGTATTTCCCTCAGTTTTTGAGAACCAAGGTATCAATCCAGTAGGAGGCTCCTCAAAAGTCCCACGCACCTACACAAGCAAACAAAGAACTCGCAACCAACGCAATAAAGGGGTTGTCAATCCCTTCACGACCACTTGCAAAAGTGAGATCTAATAGAGATAGTATGATAAGATAAATATATTTTTGGTATTTTATAATATAGATGCAAAAATTGAAGATGCAAATAAAAGTAGATTGGAAGCAAATATGATAAGAGATAGACCCGGGGGCCATAGGTTTCACTAGAGGCTTCTCTCAAAATAGCATAAGTATTACGGTGGGTGAACAAATTACTGTCGAGCAATTGATAGAAAAGCAAATAATTATGAGATTATCTAGCCATGATCATGTATATAGGCATCACGTCCGTAACAAGTAGACCGACTCCTGCCTGCATCTACTACTATTACTCCACACATCGACCGACTCCTGCCTGCATCTAGAGTATTAAGTTCATATAAAGAACATAGTAACGCATTAAGCAAGATGACATGATGTAGAGGGATAAACTCAAGCAATATGATATAAACCCCATCTTTTTATCCTCGATGGCGACAATACAATACGTGCCTTGTTGCCCCTGCTGTCACTTGGAAAGAACACCGCAAGATTGAACCAAAGCTAAGCACTTCTCCCATGGCAAGAAAGATCAATCTAGTAGGCCAAACCAAACTGATAATTCGAAGAGACTTGCAAAGATAACTCAATCATCCATAAAAGAATTCAGAGGAGATTCAAATATTTCTCATAGATAAACTTGATCATAAACCCATAATTCATCGGATCTCGACAAACACACCGCAAAAGGAGTTTACATCGAATAGATCTCCACAAGAGAGGGGGAGAACATTGTATTGAGATCCAAAAAGAGAGAAGAAACCATCTAGCTAATAACTATGGCCCGTAGGTCTGTTGTAAACTAGTCACAACTCATCGGAGGGGCTATGGTGTTGATGTACAAGCCATCCATGGTCGATTCCCCCTCCGGCGGAGCGCGGGTGAAGGCTCCAAGATGGGATCTCACGGATACAGAAGGTTACGACGGTGGAAATTGTGTTTCGTTGGCTCCCTGGATGTTTTCGGGGTACGTAGGCTTATATAGGAGGAAGAAGTACGTCGGTGGCCGCCCGAGGGGCCCACAAGGCAGGGGCACACCCTATAGGGGGGCGCCCTACCCTCTCGTGGTCGCCTCGGCTGCTTCTTGACTTGCACTCCAAGTCCCCTGGATTACGTTCGGTCCAAAAATCACGCTCCCGAAGGTTTCATTCCGTTTGGACTCCGTTTGATATCCTTTTCTTTGAAATACTGAAATAGGCAAAAAAACAGCAATACGGGCTGGCCCTCCGGTTAGTAGGTTAGTCCAAAAAATGATATAAATGTGTAAAATAAAGCCCATAAACATCCAAAAGGGGTAATATAATAGCATGTAACAATAAAAACTTATAGATACATTGGAGACGTATCAGGGCGCGTCAGTGCACCCACTGGGTGTAGTCCCCAAGTTCCGGGCCGGCTACTGAGCAGGCGGCCCGGAACTTTCAAGTAGGCTCGAGTGTTGACTTGCTTTCTTTTTTGTTGTCTTTGTTGCAGGATTATCACAACCTCCATGCAGCCGCCTTCAACTCCCAGGTCCGGGAGCTGGCCCAGCGGACTGCTGATTTTGTCTAAGAGCTGGAGTAAGCACTCTGCCTTCTCTCTCTCGCGGGGGCGCATCAGCGCACCCGCTGGATGTAGTCCCCGAGATTCGGGCCGACTGCTGAGCAGTCGGGCCGGATCTGTCCGGCAACTTCTTGGATTCTTTCTTGCTTACTGGCCGTCTTTCTTTGTTGTCTTTGTAGAGGCCAACGCCGCCTTGCAGCAACAATTGGGCGAGGCCCCAACCGCGTTGCGCGCCAAGGAGGAAGAGTGCAGCAAAGCGGCATAGGAGAACGACCGCCTGGTCAAGGAGCTAGTCGACCAGGTGGAGCTTCACAATGCGGCCCTTCAGGCGGTGAAGGACAACAAAGCCACTCCCCAAGCCGAGTTCGAGACTCAGTGCTCGAATTGGGATGATACGGAGAGGGCGCTGAATGATGGCTGCGGCCGGATCAAGTACATGGTCGATGGTGAGTTGCCTTCTTCTTTCTTTCATCTATTGACTGTTATATGATCCGACCTCCGACTTCATACTTATTTTTATCTTCTTGCGCAGAGTACTTCCCTGGCTATGTCGTTGCCGCCAGCCAGGCCATCAAAGTGCGCCGTGAAGAACAAAGGCAGGCTGGTGCGGAGATCGCGCCGAACGCCCGTCGGTCGCTCGACGAGCAGCTCCTTGCCATCCAGGCTCGTCTCCAGCCGGCACATCGGATGCTCCGCCTGCTGTAGCGTGTCAGAGCCCAGGTGATCTCCGCCCTCTGGCCGGGCGTCCAAGCTCCACGCACCCCCGGTCAGACTGACGACTGGCTAGACATGGTTGTCGGCCGCTTTGAGGCGTGGAAGGTCTCCTCGGCCCGGGCAGGTGCACGGCGGGCCTTGGAGTTTGTCAGGGCGTGGTATCATGGGCTAGATCTAGCCCAGTTGGCGACGTTCCGGCAGGAGGCCAACGAAGAGTTGGTGGCGGTGAGGGGTGCTCTCATTCATCATGCTACGGCGACGAGTACACCGACACCAGCTTCTTTGTCCCCGAGCTGAATGAAGAGGGTGCTGATGTGCCGGCGGGCTTGTTCGGGCTAAACCCGGAAGACAACAAGGACTTGGCGGAGGAGATCGCCTCCAGTGACGAGGGCGAAGACGAGGGGAGCAAGGATGGTGAAGACGCTGCGCTGGAGGATGGAGCGGACGACCAGCCTCAACTCGACCGTGCCTCGAGCAACTATCTGCATGCAAGCACGTCGACTACTGCTGGAGACGACCAAGCCGTGATTCGCCAGTCGACCACTCCACCAGCCAATGCTGCCGACTCCACCAACGTGTCGGACCCACCTGCTGCTCCCTTGGCCTAGGCAGCCAACTTATCTTTAACTTTCCCTACTTTGTAGTCTTTTGAACAATGTCATTAAATTCACGCAGTTCCACCCACTGGGGGTGTAATCAAACTTGTTGAATTCCGGCTTGAGAGCCTTGCTTATGTTAAATATTATCTCGCACGTGTTGTGCTTGCACCGGGTTCCGACTTTTCTTGCTTTTTGATCCTTTTTGGCCTTTTCTTTTGCCGCCCTCCCCTGGCTGTCGTCTTGCCAGCCAGGCAGATGCTCTGTGGACTATGGCTGGGACAAGTACTTAGCCGTTTGGGAGGACAAGTACTTCAGCCGCTTAGGACGTAGCAAGGTAAGTGAGAAGCTGGTCGGCCAGCTGCTCAGCAGCCAGTCGGCGAAGCGGGAAGCCGGGCTATCTTATGTAAATGCTTTGGTCCTTAGCCATTTTTCATGTGGGCATCGTTTCCTGGCTTTAACTCTTGCCAGCCAGACAATCGCTCTGTGAACTGCGGCTTGTGGCAATAGGGGGTGTCAGTGTCAAAACCGGCGGATCTCGGGTAGGGGGTCCCGAACTGTGCGTCTAGGCGGATGGTAACAGGAGACAAGGGACACGATGTTTTTACCCAGGTTCGGGCCCTCTCGATGGAGGTAAAACCCTACTCCTGCTTGATTAATATTGATGATATGGGTAGTACAAGAGTTGATCTACCACGAGATCAGAGAGGCTAAACCCTAGAAGCTAGCCTATGGTATGATTGTTGTTCGTCCTACGGACTAAAACTCTCCGGTTTATATAGACACCGGAGAGGGATAGGGTTACACAGAGTCGGTTACAATGGGAGGAGATCTTCATATCGAATCGCCAAGCTTGCCTTCCACGCCAAGGAAAGTCCCATCCGGACACGGGATGAAGTCTTCAATCTTGTATCTTCATAGTCCAGGAGTCCGGCCAAAGGTCATAGTACGGCCATCCGGACACCCCCTAATCCATGACTCCCTCAGTAGCCCCTGAACCAGGCTTCAATGACGACGAGTCCGTCGCGCATATTGTCTTCGGCATTGCAAGGCGGGTTCCCCCTCCGAATACTTCATAGAAGATTTTGAACACAAGGATAGTGTCCGGCTCTGCAAAATAAGTTCCACATACCACCATAGAGAGAATAACCTTTACACAAATTCAATCTGCTGACGTATTCTGTGGCGTGACGTCACACCACGGCCAAGCATTTATTGGAAGCATTTATTGGCATGTCTTGTCAAAGCAGAGATCGTGTCCCCTTTTTCCAGGATTCTAATCAATACGGGCGTGGGTAATCCAACCGCGCCATTTATTACGGTGCTTGGGAGATAAGCGAGTTTTATCAGGCTGGTGGGGACGCATAGTTTCGTCCATATAAGAGGATAAGGATCCACCTTTTTACCTACGCCTTATTCCTCCTTTGCTTATCCATTTCCGCGTACTCGAACTTCAGCGCCCAAGTACGCACATCCCTTCTCAACCTTCTCCAGCCATGTCCGGAGCGGGAGGCAAGTGGATGGTCTCCTCCGTAACGGAGGAACAAGTCAAAAAGCTGCGGAAGGCCGGATACTTGTCCAGCGACATCGCGCATTGGCTCCCCGACAAGGGGCAGCTTCTCCCCACCCCCAGGCCCCATGAGAGGGTGGTGTTCCTCACCCACTTCCTCCGCGGACTAGGTTTTCCACTTCACCCATTTGTTCGGGGGCTCATGTTCTACTATGGCCTAGATTTCCACGATCTGGCCCCTAACTTCATCCTCAACATCTCGGCATTCATCGTCGTGTGTGAGGCCTTACTCTGCATCCAGCCCCACTTTGGCTTATGGCTGAAGACTTTTAATGTTAAGCCGAAGGTAGTAGGCGGCCGCCAAGCGGAGTGCGGAGGTGCCATGGTGGGTCGGATGGCCAACGTCCTATGGCTCGAGGGCTCCTTTGTGGAGACAATAAAGGGGTGGCAATCGAGGTGGTTCTACATCACCGAGCCGCGCGACCCCAAATGGGCGGCTACCCCCGAATTCCGATCTGGTTTCCCCACATGGCTCACCTCCTGGAAAGAGACGGGCCTAACGTGGGGAGATTCGGAAGAGCTGACCGAACTTCAAGCCTGCGTCCAAAAGCTGGTGAACAAGAATCTCAAGCTTGTCAACGTAGTCCAGGTCATGCTCATCCGTCGGATCCTCCCATGCCAACAACGGGTGAGGGACTCTTGTATTAGGGGGTGTTCGGATAGCCGAACTATCACCGTTGGCCGGACTCCTGGACTATGAAGATACAAGATCGAAGACTCCGTCCCGTGTCCGGATGGGACTTTCCTTGGCGTGGAAGGCGATACGGATATGTAGATCTCCTACCATTGTAACCGACTCTATGTAACCCTAACCCTCTCTGGTGTCTATATAAACCGGAGAGTTTTAGTCCATAGGATGAACAACAATCATACCATAGGCTAGCTTCTAGGGTTTAGCCTCTCTGATCTCGTGGTAGATCAACTCTTGTACTACCCATATCATCAATATTAATCAAGCAGGAGTAGGGTTTTACCTCCATCGAGAGGGCCCGAACCTGGGTAAAAACATCGTGTCCCTTGTCTCCTGTTACCATCCGCATAGACGCACAGTTCGGGACCCCCTACCTGAGATCCACCGGTTTTGACACCGACATTGGTGCTTTCATTGAGAGTTCCTCTGTGTCGTCACCTTTAGGCCCGATGGCTTCTTCGATCATCAACCACGACGTGGTCCAAGGTCAGACTTTTCTCCCCGGACAGATCTTCGTATTCGGCGGCTTCGCACTGCGGGCCAATTCGCTTGGCCATCTGGAGCAGATCGAAAGCTACGCCCCTGGCCATCAGGTCAGATGTGGAAGCTTAAACTACACGGCCAACATCCGCGGAGACTTGATCTTCGACGGATTCGAGCCACGGCCGAGCGCGCCACACTGTCACGATGGTCATGATCTAGCTCTGCCGCCAGACAGCGCCCAGAGCGCAGCTCAGGTGTCCGCTCCGACCATTAGCTCGGAGCCGACCGCGCCAGTCGGGGACGGACGGTTGGACGCCGCCCCAGGAGCCGCAATCTTTACGGCAATAGAGCCAAATACTAGCCTAGTCCTTTGCGAGGCCTATGACTCCAAGGTGCCAGACTCCTTTCTGGACTCTGAATATTCCGCACCCCTTCCGATCGAACCCGATTGGGTTCCGATCATGGAGTTCACCGCCGCGGACGTCTTTCAGCACTCGCCCTTTGGCGATATCCTGAATTCACTGAAGTCACTCTCTTTGTCAGGAGAGCCCTGGTCGGACTATGGTCGGCAAGGTTGGGATGCGGACGAAGAAGAAATTCGAAACCCACCCACCACCCACTTTGTAGCCACTGTCGACGATCTAACCGACATCCTCGACTTCGACTCCGAAGATATCGACGGTATGGACGCCGATGAAGGAGACAACCAAGAACTAGCACCTATAGGGCACTGGAAAGCCACCTCGTCATATGACATATACATGGTGGGCACCCCTAAAGCAGGGGATGGCGATGAAAAAACGGAGGACGACCCCTCCAAGAAGCAACCCAAGCCCTGACATCAGCGGCGCCGTTCTAAATCCCGCCAAAGCAAAAACGGCGAGTCCGGCACTAGAGACAACAACACCCCGGACAGTGCCGAAGACAACCCCCTCCAACAGGATTCAGCGCAGGAGGACGGAGGAGCCAGCCCTCATGAGAGAGCGGCAGACACGGAGGTCGAGGACGACAATTATCTTCCTCCCACCGAAGATGAGGCAAGCCTCGACAACGACGAATTCGTCGTGCCAGAGGATCCCGTCGAACAAGAGCGTTTCAAACGCAGGCTTATGGCCACGGCAAGCAGCCTCAAGAAAAACAGCAGCAGCTTAGAGCTGACCAAGACTTGCTAGCCGACAGATGGACTGAAGTCCTGGCGGCCTAAGAGTATAAACTCGAACGCCCCTCCAAGAGCTACCCAAAGCGCAGGCTGCTACCCCAACTAGAGGAGGAAGCAACTAAACCTACATCACCAGCGTACGATGCGCCTGATCGGCCACCCCGTGGCCGCGACAGAGAGGCCTTTTGGCCCTCAACTCAAGCCGCACCCCGGCGCCGCTCCAAAAATACCAAAGCGGGGGGAAATGCAACAGACCTGCCGCCGGATTCGAGCCACGGCCGAGCGCGCTGCACTGTCACGATGGGCATGATCTAGCTCTGCCGCGGGACAGCGCCCAGAGCGCCGCTCAGGTGTCCGCTCCGACCCTTAGCTCAGAGCCGACCATGCCAGTCGGGGACGGACGGTTGGACGCCGCCCCAGGAGCCACAATTTCTATGGCAATCGAGCCGGATACCAGCCCAGTCCTTTGTGAGGCCTGTGACTCCAAGGTGCCGGACTCCTTTCCGGACTCCGAATCTCCCGCACCCCTTCCGATCGAACCCGATTGGGCTCCGATCACGGAGTTCACCGCTGCGGACGTCTTTCAGCACTCTCCCTTTGGCGACATCCCGAATTCACTAAAGTCTCTCTCTTTGTCAGGAGAGCCCTGGCCGGACTATGGTCAGCGAGGTTGGGATGCGGACGACAAAGAAATTCGAACCTCGCCCACCACCCACTTCATAGCCACTGTCGACGATCTAACCGACATGCTCGACTACGACTCCGAAGACATTGACAATATGGACGCCGATAAAGGAGACAATCGAGAACCAGCGCCTATAGAGCACCGGACAATCACCTCATCACACGATGTATACATGGTGGACACACCTAAAAGAAGCAACGACGAGGATCAAAAGGGCACAACCAGGGATCATTCCCTCGAAAAACAATCAAAGCAGCGGCGTAAGCGCCGCACCAAGCCCCACCTCGACAGAGACCCAGCCATAGAGCAGGGCGAATCAACGGAAGACGAACATGCCATCGAGCAACTGTCCAAACAGGGCGGACAAACCGAACAATCTGTCCCCAGCAAAGATAATAGTCCGGACAACCTCACGCCGGACAAGTCATTGGAGCACCAGAACCTCCACGAAAGGCTCATCGCCACTGCGCGTAGCCTGAAAAAGCAGAAGCGGAAGCTCAAAACAGCGGAAGATGCACTCAGAATCAGATGGGGCAAACTACTCAATACCGCACACAAGTACAGCAACAGTCATCACACAAAGAGCTATCCGAAGCGGAAATTACTACCGGAATTTGATGAAGATGCCTTAGAGCCCCAACAGTCAAAAAACAAGGAGGCCACCAGGTCGGATAGACGACCCCACGATTGACCTCAAGCGACAAAGGGCACCGCACTCAATACGGCACGCGATCCGCCCAAGGATTCGCATCAAAAACCCGGTCCAACCAGATCCATCTACGGGCCAAGAAAGCAAGCTCCAGCGAGCAATGCAACACAAAAAATATTTGAACATCACGGCACACCTACGTACAGGGGCGCCGCACATCCCCTATGTTTCACCGATGAGGTACTGGATCATGAATTTCCAGCAGGATTCAAGCCCGTAAACATCGAAGCATACGACGGAACGACAGACCCTGGAGTCTGGATCGAGGATTATATCCTCCACATACACATGGCCAGAGGAGATGACCTTCACGCTATAAAATACTTACCCCTTAAGCTCAAAAGGCCAGCCAGGCATTGGCTTAAAAGCCTTCCCGAAAACACCATAGGAAGTTGGGAAGAGCTCAAGGATGCTTTCCGGGCAAATTTTCAAGGGACCTATGTCCGACATCCGGATGCAGACGATCTGAGTCATATAACCCAACAACCCGGAGAGTCAGCCCGGAAACTCTGGAATAGATTTCTTACTAAAAAGAATCAGATAGTCGACTGTCCGGACACCGAAGCCCTAGCAGCTTTCAAACATAGCGTCCAAGATGAATGGCTCGCCAGACACCTCGTCCAAGAAAAGCTAAGAACAATGGCCGCATTAACAAGCCTCATGACCCGCTTTTGCGCAGGAGAGGATAGCTGGTTGGCAAGAAGCAGCACCAGCGACCCAAGTATATCCGAACTCAGAGATGGAATCGGGAAACCGCGTCGTAACAAAGAATAGCGCATGATCAAGGATAACAGCCCGATGAGCACGGCAGTCAACGCCGGATTCAAAAGATCTCGGTAAAATTAGAAAAAGCCGCCCCCCCAAAGATGACAGGGATGAGATATCTAACCTCAACAAAATCTTGGACAAAATATGTCAAATCCACAGTACTCCTGGGAGACCTGCAAACCACACCCACAGAGTTTGTTGGGTCTTCAAGCAGTCCGGCAAACTCAACGCCGAACACAAGGGGCTCGACACACCAAGCGAGGATGACGACGCACCCCACAAGCAGAACAGCGGAGAACAAAAGAAGTTCCCACAAGAAGTCAAAACAGTAAATTCACTTCAGGTGACAAAAGGGAAAAACAGAATGGCGCCCACGAAGATATGCGCCATACGGCCTGCCCCAGAGGAGCCCCGCCACTGGTTGTTATAGCCAATCACCTTCGATCATCAGGATTACTCCAGAGGTATCCGAAATGCAGGCTGGACTGCCTTGGTCTTGGATCCGATTATTGACGGACTCCAATTAACACAAGTCCTAATGGACGGCGGCAGTGACCTAAACCTGTTATATTAGGACACAATCCGCAAACTGGGGGTAAACCCAGCAATAATTCGCCATGGTAACACTTCCTTTCAAGGAGTCACGCCGGGCCCAGATACCCAGAGTATGGGTTCCCTTTCGTTACAAGTCATGTTCGGCTCACCCGACAACTTTCAAAGCGAAAAGCTAACCTTCCACATCACCCCATTCATAAGTCGCTATCAAGCGCTACTGGGACGCGAAGCTTTCGCCCGCTTTAACGCAATACCGCATTATGCATCCCTCACACTCAAAATGCCCGGTCCACGAGGCATCATCTCATTAAAGGGAAATATCAAGTGATCCCCGAAGTGCGGATAATGGTGCGGCTGCCTTGACAGCCGTACAATAAACCAGCTTTATTACTGTCGGTGTTCTGGGAATGGGGGTCCCCAGACTTGCCTGCCTGCGGCCTGCGGCGTGGCTCAAAGGGGGCCCAGCACGGCCCATCTTCATCAGCACAAGCTCAAGACCCTCGCGAGGGGCCAAGCCTCGCGGGGCGGATGACAAGGAGCTTCCTCAGGCTCGGCCTTGTCAGGCTGGCTCACGAGGAGGCGGAGAGTTCAAGGCGGGGTACCTTGCGAGGTGCCCATGATGCAAGCCATGACGACCAAGGGCGCCGGACGGGCGCCAGCCGCGCAGTGTCCTTCTTTCCTCTTTGGTGCAAGGGGAGCAAGCGCAGGCGAGAGCATCAAGAAAAGGCATCCATTTCGGTGCAACAAGACCAAGACCAGTCCAACGGCAGGATGGAGGTCACCGTGGAGCCCAAGACGGCGTCACCAACAGAGCCTTTGATAGGCGAGGACCAACTTTAGTCAGGATAAGTGTACTAGATGTTCCCCTTCAAATTGGCCAATTGTTGGCGCCCTTCCCGCTCAATATTTGGGAAGAGGCCCAGGGCCTTCGCCTATAAATAGGACTAGCCACCCACAGGGTAGAGGGAGATCGATCAATCCATCCGGCCAAAGAGAGGGACCGCAAGAACAGACCCTCGCGAGGTTGTTCTTCCTTGTATTGTTCATCATCAGCCCAAGAGGCAACCCACCACACCACACACTGGAGTAGGGTATTACACCACAATGGTGGCCTGAACCAGTATAAATCCTGTGTCTCTTGTGTTGTTCTTCTTGCAGTTTAGATCCTAGCGATTCGGTGAGGAACAGGTAGGTAGAAGGCGAAACCTCCGGGCGCACCCCAGTGTTCGAACCTCAAGGGTCAGCCGGAACCCTAAATCCGACATTTGGCACGCCAGGTAGGGGTGTGCCAGGATCCACCTTCCGCCACTTTGTGTCCCGCGCATCATCATCACCATGTCCAGCGACCAAGCGGGCAACCCTGCCCCCTGGGCAGCTTGGCCCGCCGGCACAGAGCCGCTCGCCCAGGGCAACCCAGCGCCCCAGGCAGCTCGCGATCCGCAGGGCGCTGCGGGCCGTGGGCGACGCGGACAGACCCCGACATCTCTCACACCGCGACAGACGCGGTCGGCAGTGAGAGCCTCCAACCACGCCGCGGCCACGGTGCCGTACACTCGCCGGGAGCAGGCGAACTCAAGGGCCGCGCTCATGGTGGCCCGAGAGCTGCTCCAGTGCAGGCTGATGGAAGGCCGCCGCGACATGCTGCTAGAGCGGGTGGCAGAGCTCCTAGGCTTCACTGCCTCGGGGGCTCACCCCTTCTGCATTCAACTCCCGTCTCAGGCCCAGAGCAGCCCGCGTGGGGACCCGCGCGCGCCCGCGGGCTCCAAGGCTACCCGGGCACCAATGAAGCCGTCGGCACCGCGCCAGCGGCTGCGCTGACTCCGCTCCCCGCTGGCGAAGAAGGACTCGTCACAACCCACGGCCCCAGTGGGCCGCTGCATTACCACCCCTAGGTTGGCGCATCAAGCAGAGCTGCATGGCACGCGGAGCACTGTGACGTGGCCTTCGGGGTGGCGGCCCCCGAAGAGTACGTGCCCCGCATGTTGGACCAAGGGCACCCACGCGAGGGCGAACAAGGCTCGCTCCTCAGCCCAAGCTGGGGGGACAAGGCACCAGAAGCTGAGCTCTTCCAGGAGTCCCGGGGCGGCCCCACCGGCCATGCTGGAAGCGACGATTATCGGGTACCGCTAATTCCTCAGGAGTAGGCATATGCTAATCATGGGTCGCAGGAGATGCAGGTCGCCGCAGCAAGCAGCTGCCCCGCTCCCGCAGCCTCCTACCCCTCAGAAGGAGGGCATCGGGGGCTGCAGGGGAGGGGCCGAGATTCGACATCACCACCGCGGCGTTCGGAGCAAGGCGTTCCCAGGAGGTAGGCCCTCCGCTGGGGAGGCGCCTCAGGGCCTACCCCTGGCGGAGGACCTGTGGTCGTCGGGGGAACCGCTGGCGACCGCTCTACCCCATCGGCGGCGTCCTGGTTTCCGGTCGTCGTCGATGGCACTAGAGTGTGGCAAGGCGGGGCCCTCGTCTGGCGAGATGAAGCAAGGCCGGTACCTGTGAAGAAGGCCCAGTGCCTGTGAAGCTCGCCGCCCCGTGACACTCTCACGTAATAATGAGTGGGGCTGTACATGCCCCGGAGTCTCAGGGGTGCCGGCCTCAGGCCCTGGGGCTCCCTCCCATGCCCAGTGGCAGCACTTAGCTCCGCGCTGGTGAGAAGACGTTCAAGACTAGACTAGGTGCCGGACGCGGCCTTTTTCTGCCTTCATTGATTTTCCCTTGGTTCTGGCTTTCCCCCGCTGGATTTAAATTGGATTCGGATTTGAGATTTGCGTGTGTTCAGGGAAGGGGTGCTTAGTCTCGTTCGAGCAATCTCTCGTGTTTCAATTACGACCTCGCCTCAACTGCCTCCCCTTGTGAGCCCCTCACGAGCCGGGTCTGGCCTAGCTTGCGTGCAGCCCAAACTGCCGCCGCCGTATCCTCTCAAGAGGCTTTTTTCACTGCAGATCCTACGGATTCGATCAAGAGCCATTCGAGACACCACAGCCTCCCGTGTGTTATCTCAGGGCCCGCACGGGAAAAAGGTAAACCAGCCATCCGGTTCTTCACCTAGCCAACCACTTGGCGCGGGCACGTGGGCCATACAACACCCACTAGTACGCTGAACATAAGCTTTACATGAGGGGCACCCCCTCCCAAAATGCTCTTACAATCGGCAGGTCGAAAAGCCTGAGTTCTATTCATGCAGGGTAAGAAAACAGGAGCAATGCGCGGTCAATCGGATAAATCCCCCAATGCATCCTTGGGAGCACCACCGGAACCGTCGCTGGCATCGTTGGCCTCGCCGTCACCTTCTGCGTTGTCGCCGGCGGCGTCAGGGCCGTTCACCACGCCGCCCTCATCGGCGGTCACGATCGCGTCGTCATCGTCTGAGGCAAAGGCCCTGACAAGAGCATCCACATTGTCCTCCACCCAGTCCGCCAGGTCACCCCGGACAGCCTGGGGAACTAGGGCGATGGCGGCGTCAAAGTCGAAGTGAGGGTCCATGTTCTGGAGATGGCTGAAGACACGGGAGAAGGCGCGCCCAAGCAGGGCGCAGCTCCTTTCCTCCACCAACCTGTTGGCCCTGACCGACCGCGCCTCCAACTGCGTCACGATGTCGATGAAGAACTGAAGGTTGCCGGCGTAGTTGGTTGCATGCGCCGCGCCAACGGCCGCCTCGCAGATGTTGCCCAAGGCCGCGTTGGCTCTCTCCCGAAGCATTGCGAGCATGGGGGCGTGCTCATGTTCCAGGAGCCGTCGCTGGCGTATCTCGTCCGCATTCTGGCGCGCAACGGCCTCAGCCTCATCCAGCCGCTGGCGAAGAAGAAGCTCCTCGGCGCGAGAAGTAGTCGACTCCCCCTGCGCCACTTCAAGTGCGGCCCACAAGGCATCACCCCGTCACGTCGCTTCCTCCAGCTTGGTCCTCAAGGCGGTGGTCCTGCCTTCAGCCTCGGTCCGAATCAACGCCAGCCTCTCCTCGAACTCGCGCTCGAGGTTCGAGCGCGCTGTTGCCACCCGACGTCTGACCTCCTCCAAGACACGGGTTTCCTGTGCAGTGACATCGTTCTCCTCTCGTGTCACCAAGCGTTCCCTCGTCTCCAGGCGCTCGTACTCACGAGCACGTTCGGCAGCCTCCAACGTCAGCGCTTCCTCACGCTTCTGGAGCTCCGATGGGTCACCGGAGGTCACCTTCATCGACGCGAGGGCCGCCTCGCGCAGCTCCACCTGCTCCTCCAGTGAGCGGCACCGTGCTAGGAGTTCCCGTGCCTGCTCTTCCATTACCTCTCGCCGTTGGTCAGCTTCCCGGGCCTCCTCGACGGCCTGGGAACGGGCCAGCCGAGAGGACGCCAGCGACGCCTTGGCCTCTTCATTGTCAAGATTGTGTTGGCAGCGCGCAAGGGCGACTGCCACCTCCAGCTCGCGCCTTTCCGCAACCAAACGCAGGCCCTCGGCCTCAAGGCGCGCGTCTTCATCAGCAAGCTCTTCACCAAGCAGGCTCACCGCGTCAGCCGCCCTTCGAAGGAACCCTTGGCGGAGAGCGCGACGCTCCCGAGCATGCTCAAGTACGTCTTCCACGCCATCATCCGCCCCGAGCAAGCGCTGGGGGGCACTGATCAACGCTCCCCCTTCGGGCAGGGGGCTGGGGGCTGGCGCCCTTGAAGCAACCGGGCGCGCCTCACCAGAAGCCCGGCCTGGGGCCGGTCCATCCCCAAGTGAAGAACGCTGGGCGTACCCCAGCCAATCGCAATCCACGACCAGACGAGAAGCCCACGGCAGGCTGGCTAGGCCCCGAGAAGGCTCGCGAAGGAAGGCCACGAGGCACGCGAGGCCGCGTTGCGCCTCGAGGTGATTCATCTCTTCGATCGACCTCACCACAAGGGCTCCACCGCTCGGTGCGACCAAAGGCGGTGGCGAAGGCGGAAGCAGGGAGGATGGCTCCTCAGTCATCTCCATGAGCTCGGGAGGAAGGGCCCTGCGGAGCAAGGTTCAGGATGGGCAGCAGAAGAATCTAGAGCTGGGGAGGGAGAAGGCTTACTCATCGATGGCGAAGTACTTTCTGCGCTTCAGCAGGTGACAAGGGTAATCGTCGTCTAGGGCCTCCCTTCTCTTCCGGAGGGTCTCAAAGTCCACGCAGAAGCGGCCCAAGAGTTCAGCGCAGGGGTCAGCCTGCGATGAAGAGGAAGCATCAGGGCGGCCCGCGTCAGGGGTGTCTGCCTGATGCGTGTCGCCGGTCGTCCCATCAAGGAAAGCAGCCTGGGCCTCGAAGGCCTCGGCCCCATGCACGGCAGGCGGCTGCTCGCCGCCCTCAGCCCCGGCAGCATGGGCCTCAGGGGCCACTCCCTCCTGAGCGTTGCCCAGTGCTGTCGCCTCGGCAGGGGCACCCTCGGCCTCCGAAGGTTCATGCATCCCTGCTCCGCCACTTGAGGAAGAACCGCCTCGACCAATTGAAAGAGCGGCCACTGTCACTGGATTCTCGCGAGGCCCCTGGAGGCCGACGGGGCGCGGTCCCCATTCGTCGAAAACAGGCATCTGATTCACAAAGTCTCTCCTGCCCGAACAGAGGTACAACAAGGCCCCCCTTGCTGGATGCTGCCAGGGTTGGTGTCCCCAGTCAGAACCAAGAGTACCTTCCTCAACGCTTTAGGCATTAGGTCCTCTTCCTGGAGCCTCATGTGATCCCCACGCCTGTTGAAGGCCCACATTCGGCGAGAGTGGCGCTGGAGGGGGACGACCCGGCGTAGCAGGAACTCCTTCACCACCTTGGGCGCCGTCACCTCAAGCGATCTCAAGCACTCGAAGCGACGCCAGACGAAGAAGAGCTGGGGGCTTGTGAGCATCTCCTGGCCCCATCCCGAATTGGGGACAGCAGGCGAGGTCGGCTTCGACAGCAGGGGGCTGGGCACCCCCACGTCCACATACAGCCACCGCTCGCGGAACCCAGGCGCGGGCGGAGGAAGACCGAAGTTAATCCCTGAGGCCGCCATCTCGGGTGCAGCGATGAAGCTCGCACATCCCGAGCATTGGGCAGGGTCGATGAGGTGTAGAGAGAAGAAGTGGCGCAGCAGGGCGACCGAAGGGATGATGCCAACCATAGCCTCGCAAACGAAGGCGAAGACCGCCAGAAGAGTAATGGAGTCAGGACCCAGATCCATCATGTGGATCTGATAATGGGAGAGCACGGTGTTGAAGAAATCCGAAAAGGGGGGAATTAGCCCCGCCCACAAGGCCTCGACGAAATGAGGGACCTCGGTGATTATCCTATCGATGGAGAACCGAGACGCGGGCCAGGCCGTCGTCTTGCCGCATTCATTGAAGATGGTGGCCAGGGCCGAACTGACCTTGTCCAAGCCCTCTCGATTGACTATGATCGACCGGTCCACGGCGGGGGCCGCTGACGGCGGCGAGCCAGGCGAAGGCATGGGTCCCTTCCCTCTCCCCTTCTTCGTCGGAGCCATGGCAACGGAAGGGGGGCGAAGGTTTGAGATTGGCTTCGAAGCGGAAGCTGGAGTTCAAAAGGAGGAAGGACAAAAGGCGCGCGGGCAAAGGGGAGTGGATGTGTACAACTGCAAGTCCACCTAGCCCGGCACCAAATGAGGAGGCATGGGGGAACAGTGCCGCCCACGTCCAATCAACCACCACGCAGCGCCCAAGGCCGCAGGCTGTTAGGGCCCGTGACGCTTCGCACTTGCCCTTTTACCTCTCTGCTCGGCCAAGTCCGGGCGCGCCTTGGGCCCGGGGGCTACTGTCGGCGTTCTGGGAACGGGGGTCCCCAGACTTGCCTACCTGCGGCCTGCGGCGTGGCCCAAAGGGGGCCCAGCACGGCCCATCTTCATCAGCACAAGCTCAAGACCCTCACGAGGGGCCAAGCCTCGCGGGGCGGATGACAAGGAGCTTCCTCAGGCTCGGCCTCATCAGGCTGGCTCACGAGGAGGCGGAGAGTTCAAGGCGGGGTACCTCACGAGGTGCCCATGATGCCAGCCATGACGACCAAGGGCGCCGGACGGGCGCCAGCCGCGCAGTGTCCTTCTTTCCTCTTTGGTGCAAGGGGAGCAAGCACGGGCGAGAGCATCAAGCAAAGGCATCCATTTCGGTGCAACAAGACCAAGACCAGTCCAACGGCAGGATGGAGGTCACCGTGGAGCCCAAGATGGCGTCACCAATAGAGCCTTTGACAGGCGAGGACCAACTTTAGTCAGGATAAGTGTACTAGATGTTCCCCTTCAAATTGGCCAATTGTTGGCGCCCTTCCCACTCAATATTTGGGAAGAGGCCCAGGGCCTTCGCCTATAAATAGGACTAGCCACCCACAGGGTAGAGGGAGATCGATCAATCCATCCGGCCAAAGAGAGGGACCGCAAGAACAGACCCTTGCGAGGCTGTTCTTCCTTGTATTGTTCATCATCAGCCCAAGAGGCAATCCACCACACCACACACTGGAGTAGGGTATTACACCACAATGGTGGCCTGAACCAGTATAAATCATGTGCCTCTTGTGTTGTTCTTCTCGCAGTTTAGATCCTAGCGATTCGGTGAGGAATAGGTAGGTAGAAGGCGGAACCTCCGCGCGCACCCCAGTGTTCGAACCTCAAGGGTCTGCCAGAACCCTAAATCCGACAATTACCCCAGACACGGCTCGACGAGTCCGACGTAAACATACAAAGGCTTAATAGCCGCATAACCCTGTACAAGGGGCTCTGCGTGTTTACACCAGGGGACAATACGGCTCAATTCCACTCATGTCTCTGTATTATATTTTGTTTATTTGAATATAGATTTCTCGCATGATTATTTTTCACTAAGTTCCTCTCTTTCGCAGACGAGCACCATGCTACACCCATCCAGGATACGGCACAATGGAGACACAGGTGCAGATGTGCAGTAGGGACCCGTTTTAAGGATTCTTTTAAGATTAAGACCCTGCGTAAACCTTTTTTACTGTCTCTAGTTGATAACATCCCCCGGTTTTCACTATAACCGAGGAGGAGGCTAGCGTCTTGGCATGTGGCCACGCCAGAATTTTGCTCGTTCCTGGGCACCAGGGGCTTCTTACCAAGGGCTTTTGTTTGGCCCATTTTCATAAAGATCAAATACATGAGGGAGTGTTCAGCGTCGCGAGTTTGGCCTTATATGCATCAGCTCCAAATCATGTCTTTGGTCAAATGTTGGGTTTGCCCGGCTCCTGTGTTTTGCTGCCTTACGTTTCGCTCTATCGGCTAAGGCGGCACCAGGAGAACTACTGCGATTGTGCCCCAGTTCGGCCAGGCGAGCACCTCAGTAGAGAAAGCCGAAAACTGGCTGTCATGATATAGCGAGAGACTGGTCAACCACTCGATGACCTTCGGAATCTTTTGGATTCCTCCGCATTAATGAAGGGCCGCTTCCCGGTCAGGCACACATGCGCCCCGAATTCGGGCGAGCGCGGTGCCCCTAGGGGCTATTCAGTAGCCCCACTGTCAAACTCCTATGGCTAAGTGAAAGTGATAAAGCATTATAGTCCGGTTGCCTAGTTCGCTGCGCTATCACCTCCTTTATAGTACCAAGACATTGGATTAAGTGTGAAAAGGCGCCTTTTTGCAAACACCCCCGCATTATATGCGTGGGGGCTGAAGCCAACAACTGCCATCTTTCAGGTTATATACACATATACATTAACGGCCGCACAAGAGGCATTATAAATCTTGCAAGCACAAGTATAAAAAGCTTTTTTCTATCAAAATATTTGTTTTACAATAGCATATGCTATTCGAACACAACATCCTTTGAGCACTGCGCTTCTATTAAACGAGCTCCCTGAAGAACTTCCTCAAAGTAGTGCTTGGCAGGTACTCGGCCTTCGTCCGAATCCCAGGATGCAACAACACTGGCCTTCATATCCACCCAGTATGTTTTGACACGGGCAAGAGCCATTTGTGCACCCTCTATGCATGCCGACCTCTTCATTGCATCAACATGCGGCACCGAACCAAGGAACTGCTGCACCAAGCTAAAATAACTCTTCGGCTCTGGCTCTTCCGGCCACAGACGACTCGCAACATACCTCATGGCGAGTCCGGATAACCTGTTCAGCTCCGCCCAGGCGGCCAAATGGTCGGATACCGAAAGTGGGCGTTCTGGATTGTGGAACTGCGACCAAAAAAGTTCTTCCAATTCATGGTCACCTCGACCAGGAAGTGTTCGGTCACGTTTGCCACACTCGCTGCTAAATCCAGATAAGTGTTCTCCGCACTCCACTGCCGATCTAACGGAGCATACTTAGGATCCCCGAACTTCATCCACAGCATATAGGGCTTTCCAGCCGTGATATCTCTGGCCTGACGTAGCTCCTCCTTCATAGCTCTCATTGCAAAGCGAGTATCCATGGCCTCGGCAGTGATCTTTTCAAGGTCCTTCTGAGCCGCCCTATCTTCTTGTTCAAGAAATTTACAGCGGTCGGCAGCATCCTTCAATTTTATAGCCATATCGGCTATTACTTTCTTGCTCTGGCAGTGAGCAGTCTGTTCGGCTTTTAGCTCTTCAGCCGCTTTAACGGCAGCCGCATCACTTTTTCTTGCTTGCTCCTTGGCTCGGGCAAGTTTCGCCCAAAGGTTCTCCACGGCAGCAACACCATCTACATTAAGCACATATCTTATAAGGCACGAGCATCGAGCTCCTCTTATCAGATGTCTTTCTAACATACCTTGTGCCTCGTCTAGCCGCTTATTTACAAGCGCGATGTCGGCATCTGCTACGTCAAGTTGCCGCTTTAGCTCGGCAGATTCGTCAGTCCGGCTAGCCACCGAACGCCTCGCCACCTTCATAGAAAAGGTGACATATTATACCTGGGGTTATGATCCTCTGTGCGCCGTCATTTTTGACAACACACAGAGTCTCTGGGGCTACTATTTATACAGGGCGCATTTTATATATGCGGCTCTACCAAAAGGTACACCTTTTCACATACCTCAAAGCCTGTTAGTAAACTCCTGGCGGCCTCGTACAATCCGCTTTCCGCGGATGAAATCCTTCCAATCACCGTGTTCATCAACATATGGTGTTCTTCTGAGATAGATGCTCGCCCGAGCAGATCCTTCAGCCCCTCCGACCGCGCACCAGAGGGTGCCGGACTAGCTTGACGACCTTTTTCAGGGTCCGGACTTGGAGAAACCCTCCAAGACGACACCCCAGGGTCACCTGCCTCGTAAGACGGTGTAGCTAGGGGAGGCGTTTCGCTCTCCATCATCTCCGGACGAAGATCCTCTGAGGATGAGCTCTGCTAAGAAGGGTTGAGATCCGAACTGCAAGGTAATATTTCGGTTATCTTCCTCAAAAATAAAACAGGGATGTCACTCATTTTGGAACCCCTCTCTTTACTTATGGCTTGGTGGAGAGCTGATCCCCTTGTGGGCGTAATGCGGCCGGGGCATTCTCCGGCGCTGGATCCTCTGGCGAAGATTTCCTCCCCTGTTTTGAGGCCATCCCCTGCAGGTCTTCAGAGGCAGTCCTTTTCTTCCCCTGGTTGGGGGAATTCTTGATTCCTCCCTTTCTGACAGCCTCCTTCGCGGAGGCAGTAGCTCCTTGGTTCCCCTCTTCGCCTTCTGCCAAAGGCGCAATCTCCAGCATCCTGGTTAACACGGGATCCGGCGTGGTCTCAGGCAGGGGGCTGGACACCTGAGAAGCTTTGCTTTCGCTATCCACTCTTGTTCAAAGGATAGCTCTGTTAAGGGCAATTTTATGATAAAAATACGGATGGCGTGTCCGAATACGGGGCTACTTACTTGGGCATCCGGGCGATTGCAGCTCAGACCTACATCCTCGGACAAGTCCGGACACCTTGCTTGTGATCCGAAGAACAATTTGTACATCTCCACGGGCGTCGTGCCCATAAAGTGTTGGAGAACTCGCGGTCCCTCCGGATTAAATTCCCACAAGCGGAGAGGGCGACATTTGCAGGGCAGCATGCGGCGAATCAGCATAACTTGCGCCACTACAGTCAAGTTGATATCTCTTTCTAGGAGATCTCGAATGCGGCCCTGCAGCAAGGGCACATCTTTGGACGGCCCCCAGATAAGCCCTTCATTGACCCATGATGCTAGCCGTGGTGGGGGACCCGAGCGAGAAGCAGGTGGCGCCACCCATGTGGTGCCCCTGGGGGCTGTGATGTAAAACCAGTCCCGTTGCCATAAGCCAAACTCCTCTTGGAAAGAGCCCTCGGGCCATGGAGCATCGGCCATCTTGCTTATGAAGCTCCTCTGCATTCAGCATGCTGCCCCTCGATCATCTTCGGTTCTACCTTCAAGGTTCTAAGCCACAATCCAAAGTGAGGAGTAATATGGAGGAAGGCCTCACACACGACAATGAACGATGAGATTTGGAGGATGGACTCCAGAGCTAAGTCGTGAAATTCCAGCCCGTAATAAAACATAAGCCCCCTCACGAAGGGATCAATCAGGAAGCCTAGCCCCCGAAGGAAGTGAGATGTGAACACCACGCTCTCACCGGGCTGAGGAGTGGGAATGGCCTGCCCTTGAGCAGGCAGCCTATGCGAGATTTCGCCAGTGAGATACCTGGCATCTCTCAGTTTTCGCACGTCTTCTTCCGTAACGGAGGAAGGCATCCACCGGCCTTAAAGGTTGGAGCCGGACATCATCGAAGGTCCGAAGCGCCTAAAACTGGAGCTTTGGGTGTTGGAACTCGAGGTGAGGGGCGGATTCGATTGAATTGAAAAGAAAGGAGTCGAGCCTTGGTCTCTTTGTAAAGAGGTTGAATACCAAGAGCCCTCCCCGTAACCGTTTGGGACTCGCTTTCAATTAGGGAGTCGTACCAAAGGCACGGTTGGGTTACCCACGCTCGTATTGATGAGAATCCCGGAATAAGGGGACACAATCTCTGCTTTGACAAGACGTGCCAAGGAAACCGCCTCGCTAAACCCGCTGAGGTGGAACAGTAAAACGATTCGAATAAAGGCTTGGCCGTGACGTGATGTCACGCTGCAGAATACGTCAGCAGATTAGATTTGTGCAGATATTATTCTCTCTACTGTGGTATGTGGAACTTATTTTGTAGAGCCGGACACTATCCTTGTGTTCAACATCTTCTATGAAGTATTCGGAGGAGGAACCCGCCTTGCAATGCCGAAGACAATATGTGCGCCGGACTCGTCGTCATTGAAGCCTGGTTCAGGGGCTACTGAGGGAGTCCTGGATTAGGGGGTGTTCGGATAGCTGAACTATCACCGTTGGCCGGACTCCTGGACTATGAACATACAAGATCGAAGACTTCGTTCCGTGTCCGGATGGGACTTTCCTTGGCGTGGAAGGCAAGCTTGGTGATACGGATATGTAGATCTCCTACCATTGTAACCGACTCTGTGTAACCCTAACCCTCTCCGGTGTCTATATAAACCGGAGAGTTTTAGTCCATAGGATGAACAACAATCATACCATAGGCTAGCTTCTAGGGTTTAGCCTCTCTGATCTCGTGGTAGATCAACTCTTGTACTACCCATATCATCAATATTAATCAAGCAGGAGTAGGGTTTTACCTCCATCTAGAGGGCCCAAACATGGGTAAAAACATTGTGTCCCTTGTCTCATGTTACCATCCGCCTAGATGCACAGTTCGGGACCCCCTACCCGAGATCCGCTGGTTTTGACACCGACATTGTGGGAGTTTGATCCGACACAGCACCAAACCTTGAGCAAGCTCTTCGACACTACGTACGAAGATGCCTGGAAGGTGCTGTTTAAGGGTGCCGAGGTCCCCGCATCCGCTATCGAAGATCGCGCATTCAGCTCGTGGCGTCAGGCCAGCGAGGTAAGCTATTCTACCCTTTACGGGACTCTTGTTTTTCATAGTCTGACTCTATGTGGGATCTAAACTCCCTTACCTTTGACAGGACTGGTTGAAGAAGTCCGGGCAGGTTAACTGTCCGGCTCCCTTACCAGAAGACCCAGCGGACGCCCGATTGACGGGGCTGCTGGTTCCGGCACCTCACATGGTGCCGGATAAGAAGGCCAAGAAGAAGGCCACGGGGACTCAAAAGAGTTCCCGGCGCCTGGTGGCGTCGGATTCATCGCCTGACAACCCCGAAGCACCCTCTGCCTCTGAGGACGAGGAGGAGGAAGAAGAAGAAGTCTCTCCCCCTCCAGCGGGGGGAGGAAAGAAAAGGAAGGCCACCCCAACTAGGGAGGCCGGAGGGTTCAAAAAGGGGAGGACCCTTCAGCCGGACTACGCCTCCGATGCCGAAGACGGCGGGAAGGAATGGCCATCCAGGGTCAAGCCCCTGGCAAAATCGTAAGTATCCGGATACCAGAATAACTCATGGCGCTCCTCTAATGTATGGTACCTTCTGATGCCGAATTCAATCATGTAGTCCGCCCAAGGCTCAGCTCGGCGATTCGTCGAGCAGCTCCCTTGATTCGTCAGACGTGAATAGCTTCACTTCCGACGGCCTCCTCCCCTCTCCCTACAGACGACGCCGAGGTGGAGTCCCAAAAGGGACCAAACCAGGAGGAGGTGGTCCTGGAGGCGCCGCAAGGCGACCTCCCGAATTCCAGGCCCAAAGGGGGTAAAGCCCCAGAGGTGTCTAAGTACGGCCCTGGGCCGGACACTGCTCCGGAACCTTCAGTGGTTCCGGAGTTCGGCAGGCGGCGCCTTCATAAGAAGGGCAAGCCTACGATGCCGGCGACCTCCGTCCAACCGGAGGCGACGGACAATTTGCTGGAGGTACTTAACGGCGCCTCCATCGACGAGGAACACCGCACTGTTATGAGTGCGGTGATTCGGAAGGTTCAGTCCGCCAAGAACGGGCTGACAGAAGCCTGTACCAGCCTGCTAACAGGCTTTGAGGTGTGTATTCAAAACATATAAAAATGTTACCGCATAGACAGTAGCCCCTGATGCTCAGTTCGGCATTCAAAAGAAAAGCCGGACTGAGGATCTAAAAAGATATACGTAGGAGTCTAACATAAATATGTCGATATGGGAATGCAGGCTGCGCTGCTGACCTCTGCCGCACTGACTGCGGAGGTCGACGCATTGAAGCAGAACCTCAAGCGGTCCGAGAACAAGCTCGGCCATGCCAAGAAGCAGCTCGAGGACAAGGAGGGTATGTAATACCGTATGTAAATGTATATAGAAATACCTGGTTGCAAATAATGACAGGACCAATAATATTGCAGGGGGCACAACTCAGGTGGCAACCCTGAAGGAAGCGATTTCCATGGCCGAAGACAATGCGGCCATGGAGCGCTCAGAGCGAGAGAAGCAAGAGGCACAGGCGGCGGAGGTGCGGCAAGATCTCGATGCTCTTGTGAAAAAACATGAGAGGTTAGAGCTTGACTCGAAGACTCGGGAGTCCGAGCTTGCCTCGGCACTTGAAAGCGCCAAATCTACCAAGGCCGAAGCCCAAAAAGCCCTCCAGGAGATTGAGGCGATGAAAAAGATTGCGGCGGGTAAGGCATTCTTTATGCAAAGCAAGCATGTGAAAGTAAATTACCTGTTACTTACCCGAATCCAGAGCTCTCCAGGAGCATTCACAAATCTGCCCCGCAGTGTATCCGATGCCGCCGCATTCTACCGGGCCGAGGAAGGAAGCTCGAGGGAGAAAGTGTTCTGGTCCCAGTATGCTGAGGCCGGGCACCTGGTGCCCTTGAGCGACCAGCTAAAGCAGCTGGTCGAGCTTCATAAGGTGGCCGAACAGGCCATGAAGGGCCTGATAGGCCGGCTGTGGCCTGGTGAGGTCATGCCTTTGAGCTACTTTGGGCTGGTGCGGCAGCTGGTGGATGCCTGTCCATGGCTTGAAGTCATCAAGCGTTCCGTGTGTATCGAGGGCGCCCGTAGGGCTTTTGCCCGTGCTAAAGTGCACTGGGCAAGCTAGATGCCGAGAAGCTGGTGAAGGATGGGCCGCCGGAGGGGAAGGAGCATCGCAGGCCCAAGATGTCTTATGAGGGCGTCCTGAAGGGTGCCCGTCTTGTGGCGGAGGAATGTACCATGGATGTAATTTTTGAGTAAACTCGCTCGTATTTGTCCTGTGCGCTGAAAACTTGTTCATATGCGCTAAGCAACGCTTTTTGAACTTAAAATATTACCTTATGTGCGGTCGTTTATGAAATCTGAGAGATGCAAGTCGTCGGCTTCTACCCCCATGCCACGAGTGTTGGGGTGTTCGGGATAAACCTGAGCGCTCTTGTTCCCATTCTTGGGTCCATCTAGGGAGGCGCTCAGCACAACGAACAAGGCCATCGGACTTATAATGCTTTATCACTCTCACTTAGCCATAGAATTCTATAATTTTAAATTTCGGCGAAGCCCCTAGTATTCGGAAGACCGAGTTCGGGGTGCTATCCACACCCAGGCCAGATAAATACGGCTCCTCACTCTAAGCGGCATAAGTCTTTAGGGACTCGAAAAACCTCGCGAACAGCGAGCGGTCTCTCGCACTATCATGACGGTCAGTTTTAGCTTTCTCTACTGAGGTGTTAACCCAGCTCAACTGGGGCACAATTGCAGTAGTTCTCCCAGCACTACCTTAGCCAACATTGCGGAACGTAAGGTACCAAAACATGGGAGCTGGGCAAACCCAACTATTGACCCAAGACATGATTCAGAGCCGATGCATATAGTACTATAAGTTCGGGTGCCGCACTCATGAGAGTGTTCGGTCTTCTCACACCGTGTTATGGGGTGCTTAAGCCCCTGGTGTATTGGCCATACCAAAGTGTACGGTTGCATAATTTCATGACTGAATATATTTGTATAAAAATAGATGAATACAATAATAGATAAGAGCTATGTATTGTTTATTAAAAAGGGCTGCTATGAAAGCAGAACGATACAAATAGTGTGATAAGCAAGAGATGGGATTATTTGACATGTCGCCCTCCAGGGGCAAGCTGTGAGACTTTAAGTAAAACAGGTATTTAGCTCGTTATAGAGACCACCTGGACATTTGACGTGGCTTGTTGTCTCCCTGGCTGTTGCGTCGTGTGTTCAGCGAGTGTATTGCCGGACAGGCCTTCCGGATAGTTGGGTCCTGAAAGTATACAGAAAAAAAGGAAACGGCGGAATAGGGAGCCCCTAGTGCGGTTGAGCCACATTCTGGGCGTTCCGTGGTTATGCCCCTCCCCTTATGCCCATGGTATTTCCAAAGCATAATTATGTACGCGTGGTACCGCTATCGCCATCTGGATAGGGCTGGGGTTGGGGCCGCACTACTATGCTTGCTCGGAACGTGTCAGCCGGTTTTGTTGTAGGTTATTTCGGGCGCACTTGACGTTGTCCGGACGTTTAACACCCGGATTGGAGAATTGCCTTGAGAGGCTACTTTGTACTTCCGCCGCCAGGGCCGCCATGTGCTCCTCCGTTCGAAGAGAGCGTTCGGTGTTTCCATTGACCATAATGACTCCGCGAGGGCCTGGCATCTTGACCTTGAGATATGCGTAGTGCGGCACCGCATTGAATTTTGCGAATGCGGTTCGTCCGAGCAGGGCGTGATAGCCACTGCGGAATGGGACTATGTCGAAGATTAACTCTTCGCTTCGAAAATTATCCGGGGATCCGAAGACCACTTCGAGTGTAACCGAGCCTGTACAGTTGGCTTCTACACCTGGTATGACGCCTTTAAAGGTTGTCTTTGTGGGTTTAATCCTTGAGGGATCTATACCCATTTTTTGCACTGTATCCTGATAAAGCAGGTTCAGGCTGCTGCCGCCGTCCATGAGGACTCTAGTGAGGTGAAATTCGTCAATGATTGGGTCTAGGACCAATGCGGTGAATCCGCCGTGACGAATGCTAGTGGGGTGGTCCCTTCGATCAAAAGTGATCGGGCAGGAGGACCATGGGTTGAACTTTGGGGCGACTGGCTCCAACGCATAGACGTCCTTGAGAGCATGCTTCCGCTCCCTTTTGGGGATATGGGTTGTGTATATCATGTTCACCGTCCGCACTTGCGGGGGGAAGCCCTTCTATCCTCTGTTGTTCGGCGGCCGGGGCTCCTCCTCGTCATCGCTATGCAGCCCCTTGTCTCTGGTTTCGGCACTTAACTTGCTTGCCTGCTTGAACACCCAACAATCCCTGTTGGTGTGGTTGGCTGGTTGTTCGGGGGTGCCGTGCATCTAGCACGAGCAATCGAGTATCCGGTCTAAACTGGATGGGCCCGGAGGGTTTCTTTTGAATGGCTTCTTCCGCTGACCGGGTTTAGAGCCTCTGAATCCGACATTAACTACTGTATCCTCAGTATTTTCGCCGTTAATGCGGCGCTTGTGCTTGTTGCGACGTGACCTGCCATTGTTGTCCTTGGTATCCGAATTGCCAGGGCTCTTGGTTATGTTATTGCTACGAGCTAGCCAGCTGTCTTCTCCCGCGCAAAAGCGGGTCATGAGTGTCGTGAGGGCTGCCATAGATTTTGGCTTTTCCTGTCCTAGGTGTCGGGCAAGCCGTTCATCTTGGATGTGTGCCTGAAGGCTGCAAGGGCCTCTGCATCCGGACAGTCGACTATTTGATTTTTCTTGGTTAGGAACCATGTCCAGAATTATCTGGCCGATTCCTCTGGCTGCTGGATTATGTGGCTTAGGTCATCGGCGTCTGGTGGTCGCACATAAGTGCCCTGGAAGTTGTCAAGGAACGTGGATTCCAGGTCCTCCCAGCAACTAATTGACTCTGCTGGCAGGCTGTTAAGCCAATGCCGAGCTGGTCCTTTAAGCTTGAGCGAGAGGTATTTGATGGCGTGTAGATCATCACCATGGGCCATGTGGATATGAAGGAGATAATCCTCGATCCATACTGCGGGATCTGTTGTGCCATCGTATGATTCGATGTTTACGGGTTTAAAACCCTCGGGGATTTGATGATCCATTACTTCGTCTGTGAAGCATAGTGGGTGTGCGGCGCCCCTGTACTGGGCTATATCGCGACGTAGCTCGGATGAGCTTTGTCTGTTGTGTTCGGCCTGGCCGTATTTATCATATCCGGCGTGCCGGTTATCGTCACGTGACGTGGGGCGCCCACGTGATCCGTAGATTGATCTTGTTTGCCTTGCCTTATCCTCCAATATGTCTCGCAGGTCTGTTGCATTTCCCCCCGCTTTTGTATTTTTGGAGCGGCGCCGGGGTGCGGCTTGAGTTGAGGGCCAAAAGGCCTCTCTGTCGCGGCCACGGGGTGGTTGATCAGGCGCATCGTACGCTGGTGATGTAGGTTTAGTTGCTTCCTCCTCTAGTTGGGGTAGCAGCCAGCGCTTTGGGTAGCTCTTGGAGGGGCGTTCGAGTTTATACTCTTAGGCCGCCAGGACTTCAGTCCATCTGTCGGCTAGCAAGTCTTGGTCAGCTCTAAGCTGCTGCTGTTTTTTCTTGAGGCTGCTTGCCGTGGCCATAAGCCTGCGTTTGAAACGCTCTTGTTCGACGGGATCCTCTGGCACGACGAATTCATCGTCGTCGAGGCTTGCCTCGTCTTCGGAGGAAGGCAGATAATTGTCGTCCTCGACCTCCCTATCTGCCGCTCTCTCATGAGGGCTGGCTCCTCCGTCCTCCTGCGCTGAATCCTGCTAGAGGGGGTTGTCTTCGGCACTGTCCGGGGTGTTGTTGTCTCCAGTGCCAGACTCGCCGTTTTTGCTTTGGCGGGATTTAGAACGGCGCCGCTGATATCGGCGCTTGGTTTGCTTCTTGGAGGGGTGGTCCTCCGTTTTTTCATCGCCATCCCCTGCTTTAGGGGTGTCCACCATGTATATGTCATATGACAAGGTGGCTTTCCAGTGCCCTATAGGTGCTAGTTCTTGGTCGTCTCCTTCATCGGCGTCCATACCGTCGATGTCTTCGGAGTCGAAGTCGAGCATGTCGGTTAGATCGTCGATAGTGGCTACAAAGTGGGTGGTGGGTGGGTTTCGAATTTCTTCGTCGTCCGCATCCCAACCTTGCTGACCATAGTCCGGCCAGGGCTCTCCTGACAAAGAGAGAGACTTTAGTGAATTCAGGATATCGCCAAAGGGCGAGTGCTGAAAGACGTCTGCGGCGGTGAACTCCATGATCGGAACCCAATCGGGTTCGATCGGAAGAGGTGCGGAAGATTCGGAGTCCGGAAAGGAGTCTGGCACCTTGGAGTCACAGGCCTCGCAAAGGACTAGGCTGGTGTTCGGCTCTATTGCCGTAAAGATTGTGGCTCCTGGGGCGGCGTCCAACCGTCCGTCCCCGACTGGCGCGGTCGGCTCCGAGCTAATGGTCGGAGCGGACACCTGAGCGGCGCTCTGGGCGCTGTCCGGCGGCAGAGCTAGATCATGCCCATCGTGACAGTGTGGCACGCTCGGCCGTGGCTCGAATCCATCGAAGATCAAGTCCCCGCGGATGTCGGCCATGTAGTTTAAGCTTCCAAATCTGACCTGATGGCCAGGGGCGTAGCTTTCGATCTGCTCCAGATGGCCAAGCGAATTGGCCCAAAGTGCGAAGCCGTCGAATACGAAGATCTGTCCGGGGAGAAAAGTCTCACCCTGTACCGCGTCGTGGTTGATGATCGAAGAAGCCATCGGGCCTAAAGGTGACGACACAGAGGAACTCTCAATGAAAGCACCAATGTCGATGTCAAAACCAGCGGATCTCGGGTAGGGGGTCCCAAACTGTGCGTCTAGGCGGATGGTAACAGGAGACAAGGGACACGATGTTTTTACCTAGGTTCGGGCCCTCTCGATGGAGGTAAAACCCTACTCCTTCTTGATTAATATTGATGATATGGGTAGTACAAGAGTTGATCTACCACGTGATCAGAGAGGCTAAACCCTAGAAGCTAGCCTATGGTATGATTGTTGTTCGTCCTACAGACTAAAACTCTTCGGTTTATATAGACATCGGAGAGGGCTAGGGTTACACAGAGTCGGTTACAATGGGAGGAGATCTTCATATCGAATCGCCAAGCTTGCCTTCCACGCCAAGGAAAGTCCCATCCGGACACGGGACGAAGTCTTCAATCTTGTATCTTCATAGTCCGGGAGTCCGGCCAAAGGTCATAGTCCGTCCATCCGGACACCCCCTAATCCAGGACTTCCTCAGGGGGCTTAGATGTCGGCACATTACTTGTCCGACTACAGGTAGCACTGACATAATACAAGGAGGCAAGCCCCCGGGCCGACTGGTTGAACCCGGTGCCAGGTGGAAAAAATGAAGTAACACATTCATAGGCATAAAACTTATCATATAGATAAAAAAGGGTAGTCCCCAGTGCTCCTCGGGGGACCCGATATCTTGTACTTAATACAAAAGGTAGCATGGTACATACTGCATCAATTGTAAAATCTTCGAAGGAGGTTTGCATTCCATGGGCGCTCTGATTCCTTGCCGGAGTCATCCCTCTTGCGCGCACTGGGCTTCTGTGCATCAATCAGGTAGTAGGAGTCATTGCCAAGGCCTTGCTGATGATGAAGGGGCCGAGAGCTTGTGCTAGCCGGCTGTTCGCTGGATCAGCTGGAGCACAAGGTCACCCTCTTGGAAGGATCTTGGCTTGACCTTTCGATTGTGGTAGCGGCACAGGCTTTGCTGGTAGATGGCGCACCGGCTGAGTGCCAACAGCCGGCCCTCTTCCAGCAAGTCGACGCCGTATTCTCGTGCTTCCTTCACCTTCGCCTCCGTGTACATAGTAACGCGAGGTGAGTCAAACTCGATGTCAGTTGGGATGATAGCCTCGGGCCCATACACAAGGAAGAAAGGAGTGAAGCCAGTTGACTTGTTTGGGGTGGTGCGTAAGCTCCAAAGGATGGCTGGCAGCTCATCGATCCAGCAGCAGGCCAAGCGCTCTAGTGGCTCGACCAGTCGGCGCTTGATGCAGGAGAGGATGAGGCTGTTGGCTAGCTCAACTTGGTCGTTTGACTGCAGATGGGCAATGGACGCTAAGTCCATTCGGATGCCCTGCGTCACGCAGAAACGGGCCAAGGCTCCTTTGGCAAAGTTTGTGCCGTTGTCGGTGATGATACTGTGGGGTATGCCGTAGCGGACGGTGATATCTGCAATGAAGGTCATGACAATTGGCCCATTCAACTTCTTGATTGGCTTTGCTTCGATCCACTTGGTGAACTTGTCGACAGCAACAAGAAGATGAGTTATGCCTCCGCATGCTGTCTCGAATGGGCCCACCATGTCCAGCCCCCAAACAACAAATGGCCAAGTGAGGGGATGGTCTTGAGTGCAGAAGCCGGCAGATGTTGCTTGGAGCTGAATTTCTGGCACCCCTTGCAATGCTTGACCAATTCTTTGGCATCTTCCAAAATAGTCGGCCAGAAGAAACCGTGGTGGAAAGCTTTGGCAACAAGTGATCTTGAGGCCGCGCGGTGGCTGCATTCTCCTTGGTGGATATCTTTGAGCATTGCCATGCCTTTCTCTGGCTCCACGCATCACTGGAAGACTCCAGTCATGCTACGCCTGACGAGCTCTCTCTTTACTGTCGTGTAGGCTCCAGCTTGGCGCTGCACTTGTTGGGCCGAGATCTCATCAGCCGGTAGCTCTTCACCAGAAAGTTGAGGATGGGCTGTGACCATGATGGAGCTGCGACTTCTTCCACCGTCAGCACGGCCACTGCAACTAGGGTGGTTTGGTTGGGAGGTGGCTGGTTGGAGTCGGCACTGCCTGCTGTGTCATTGACATCCCCGGCCCGGTTACTGCAGTCCACGGGCTGGGTGCGGCTGCAGCAGTCCCCAAGCCGCCCGCCGAAGTCCCGAGCCATCTGCAGAGGTCCCCAAGTCGGCTCCGACTATTCCTGGAGCAACGGGTACAAAGATAGAATCTGATTCCCGCAAAAGCTTGACAGGCGGCTTGAGGAGGCGCTGAAGGGAGATGTCAGTTGGTATGGCTTGCCGGGTGGAGCCGATTCGTGCCAGGGCATCTTCTTGCTCGTTGTCGGTCTGTGGCACGTGAAGTAACTCGCACCCCTCGAAATATCCGCTGAGTTGCTGGAAGAGGAAGCGGTAGCTTGCCATGTTTGCGTCCTTGGCATCCTAGTCGCCAAACGACTGTTGGACCACCAGGTCCGAGTCATCGTAGCACACTATCCGGCAGATGTTGATTTCTTTGGCCAGCCGAAGCCCGTGTACGAGCGCCTCGTACTCGGCCACATTGTTGGAGGCGGCAAAGTGGATTTGCAATGTGTATCTAGCTTGTCGCCTTTGGGAGAGGTGAGGATGATGCAGGCTCCTAGTCCAGTGCGCATCTTGGAGCCATCAAAGTGCATCCGCCTATGGGTGGAGTCCGGCAATGGCGGCAGGTACTGGGTCTTGGCCCAGTCGACGAGGAAGTCGGCCAGTGCTTGGGACTTGATGGCAGTGCGAGGCTGGTGAAGATGGTGTATGGATCCAGCTCGATGGCCCACTTGGCCACTCGGCCTGAAGCATCCTGGGTGCCCATGATCTCGGCAAGTGGGGCAGTGCAAGCAACCGTGATGGGGTGCTCTTGAAAGTACGGCTTGAGATTCTTGGCGGCAAAGTACACGCCGTAGAACATCTTCTGGTAGTGGGGATAATTCTTCTTTGAGGCTGACATCACCTCGCTCAGATAGTACACAGGCCTTTGGACCAGCTGTGCCTTGCCGTCTTCTGGGCGCTATACCATAATGACTGTGCTGACCACCCGGCTGGTTGCGGTGATGTAAAGAAGCACGGGCTCTTTGTCAGTTGGGGCCGCCAGGACAGGCGGCGTGGTATAACATCTTCTTCAGCTGGAGAAAAGCTCTGTCCGCTTGGTCATTCCACTCAAAGTGAGTGGTTTTCTTCATGAGTTGGTACAAGGGCAGGGCCTTCTCCCCCAGCCGACTGATGAAGCGGCTGATGGATGCCAAGCACCCGGTGAAATTCTGGACGTCTTGCAGCCGGGTGGGTATCTCCATCCTCTCGATGGCTTTGGTCCTCATAGGGTTGCACTCAAATGCCAGGCTTGGAGACCAGGAAGCCAAGGAGCTGGCCAGCTGGTACTCCAAAGACGCATTTCTCGGGGTTGAGATTGATTTGAAAACAGCGCAGATTGTCAAATGTTTCCTTGAGATCTTCTAGAAGGATACCACGCTTCTCTGTATTCACCACAATGTCGTCTACATAGACGTGGGCATTTCTGCCGAGCTGTTTGAGGAGGCACTTCAGCAAGTAACGCTGAAAAGTGGCGCCGGCATTTCTCAAGCCGAATGTCATGGTCAGGTAGCAGAAGTCTCTGAATGGTGTGGTGAACGCGGTCTTCAGGCGGTCGGTCGGGTTCAACTTGATCTAGTGGTACCCTGAGTAGGCATCCAAGAAACTCAACAGCTCGCATTCGGCTGTGGAGTCCATCACTTGATCGATCCGAGGCAAAGCAAACGGATCTTTGGGGAAAGCTTTGTTGAGGCTGGTGTAGTCAATGCACATGGCCACTTGTTGTTCTTCTTTAGTACAAGGACTGGATGGGCAAGCCATTCTAGAAATAACACCTCCATAATGAAGCCGGCTGCTAGAAGCCGAGCTATCTCTTCACTGACAATTCCTCTCTTCTCCTCCGGCAGTCGGCGGAGGGGTTTCTTGTCAGGTTTTGCATCTCCTCTGACATGTAGCTTGTGCTTGGTGAAATTCGTCGGAACACCCGACATGTCCTTGGGGGACCATGCAAAGATATCCCGATTCTCACGGAGGAAATCGACAAGCTCGCTTTCTTGTTTGCAGTCAAGGGTGGTTCCTACGAGAGCGAACCTCTCCGGGTGGTCCGGGTCCAAGGGTATCTTCTTGGTTTCTTTGGCCGGTTGGAAAGAGCCCTGGGTCTCCAACTCCTTGGGATCCGGCGATAAGTCCAGCTGCTTGCCGACCATGGCCATAACCAGGTCAAGGAGCTTTTTTCTGCGCAATCACAAGGGACTCGGCTAACCGACTGCTGGCTGCAGCACAGGCGGACAACTTCTTGTAGTCTCCGACTATGGTAATGATGCCCTTGGTTCCCGGCATCTTCATCTTGAGGTAGGCGTAATGAGGCACTGCCATGAACTTGGCCAAAGCAGGTCGGCCTAGCAATGCATGATAAGGGCTCTCTAGGTCCACTACCTCAAACCAAATTGCTTCGCGGCGGAAGTGATCTTTGTCTCCGAAGAGGACATCTATCTTGATCTTGCTGATTGGCGAGCAGGAGAGGCCGGGCACAATGCCATGGAAGACGGTCCAGCTGGACTGGAGTCGCTTCACCTTGATGTTCAGCTTTTCCATGGTATCACGGTACAGAATGTTGATTCTGCTTCCGCCATCTATCAGGACTCGGGAAAAACGAGCAGCTCGCCTATCTGTTGCGAAGGTGGCATCCAACACCAGAGCATAGGAACCCGGATAAGGCATCACTTCCGAGTGGTCGGCTTGGCTCCAACTGATGGGCTTCTCGGACCAGCGCATGAACTCCGAGACTTTGGAGGTGACAGCGTTGACCTCTTGGTGCTGCTGGCGCTGGCTGTGCCTATCATCGGGCTAGCTTGTGAAGACAACATAGGCTCCGTCTTCTTCAGGGAATTCATCTTGGATGGCTCTGACTGTTGGACGGGCAGCCGGCTGCTGAGGAGCTGGAGGCGGCTGGCCAGCAAGCAGAGGAGGCAGCAGACCCTCGCCCTTGGAGATTCGGGTGAGCCAGTGGCACTTCCGGGTAGTGTGATTGGATGGCTTCGCGCCGCTGTGGAACTTGCAGGGTGCATCAAGTGTTTGCTCATAGGAGAAAGCGGGATTCCAAGCCGGCTTGCCGCCTTTCTGACGCTTGGGTATGGCTACCCTTCTGGCTGTTGATCTTCGACTGTTGCCACATGCCGGCTAGTGGAAGCCGGCATCGGGGCCTTGCGCTTGTTGTAGTTCTACTGCGAGCGCCGACTGGTGTCACCAGCCGGCATTCTGGGAGCCGGAGGGAGCACCTTCCCAAAGGCGTCCGCCTGAAGCTCGAGTCGGCAGTGGCGTACTTGTCTGCTATGATCAGTAGCTTGTTGAGTGCGGTGGGCTCATTGAAGAGGAGTCGGTGCTTGAGTAGGGTGCCTTCTCTGCACCCGGCGGTGAAGTATTCTATGGCTTGCACCTCGTGCACCTCTTCGCAGGAGTTGTGGAGTTCGGCCCACCATGTCAGGTAGTCGCGAGTGGATTCGGCTGGGCCTTGGATGCACAGAGAGAGCTGGCGAGGCTTGGGCGGTCGCTTGTAAGTGTTGGTGAAGTTGCGGATGAAGACTTCGGTGAAATTTACCCAGCTGTTGACGTTGTAAGGCTTGATGTTGTTCAGCCAAGTGCGCGTCGTGCCCTGAAGCATGACGGGGACATACTTCACGGCAACCCGCTTGTTGCCGTTTGCTATGCTGACTGCAGTGGAGTAGTCGACCAGCCAGTGTTCCGGCCTCATCGAGCCGTTGTACTTGGGTGTATCTCTTGGGAGCGAATGCGGGGGCGAAAACAAGGCAGACCAATCGCATCTTCTTCTTCTAGTGCCAGGGATCACGCCAGGCGGTCGATCCGATGGCAGGCATCGTTTTCTCCAATTCCTTCGTGGCGGCCCCACCGGCCGCTGAGCGTCGGATGCTCAACGGGCGGCAGGGAGGCATACATGTCCCTGCGTGGTGGAGGAGGACAATCCTTCCGCCGCTCCACAGCTTGTGGGCGGCCATCTTGGTCGCGCTCGATGGTGAGGCGCGTCCAACTGCGGCTAGCAGCCGACTCTCTGTCTCTTCGCTCGCGGCCGCCGCCTGTTGTCGGCGTCAAGAGGTCATGCCGTGCTCTCGGTGTGGGGGGGGGGGGTTCGGCGCACGCGCCGGCTTCTTGTTGCGCGGTAACCGCGTCGATGAGTTGTTGGATGCGTTCTATCATGCAGCATCGTTCGTCACCATTCAGGTTTTCTAGCTCGTCTGCTGCCGCCTGGGCAGCACGCGGGTTCTTGATGGGCGTGGCGTAGACTGGTCGGTCGGTCCCCAGCATGCTGGCGATGGTCGCACCGCGTTATTTGACAACGCCCATGCGGCTAGGCGCGCCAGCAGCCGGCGTGCCAGAGATGGCATGATCAGCCTCGCACAGATAGGCCTCGGTGAGGCGTCTCATAGTGGCTAGCTTCTTGCCACTCTCGATGAGTGCGACGCGGTGGGCTTCCAGCGTCTCGGCATTAGCGTCGCCTACGATGGGTATTGACAGGTCCCGCATTGTCGCCTGGAGTGGGTCATGGGTGTCCGCGCCGTAGGCTCCGTCGTGGCTGATGACGAGCACCTTGGTGACGGTGCTGCCGCTGCTATCGGCATGAGGGAGCGGGTCATCGACGACCACCACATTGGTGGGGAAGGCATCGAAGGATGCCGTGTCGGAGTCGACAAGCATCGAGTCAGTTGAGCCCATCGACTCCAAGTCGGAGGCGGGCTCGTTGGCGATGTCGAGCTTGCCAAGGAGATCGATGAGGCAGCTCCCAGAGCTGGTCGCGCCCGTGCCTGGCGCGGGCTCGTCATATAGGCAGATCTCGCTGATGAGATCAGTGAGGCAGCTCGCCGCGCAGGTGACTTCCACGCCATGCAGCGCGTCGGTGCAAACGCCATCAGCTGTGTGATGTCTACTACACAACCTTCCTCTTTGTAGACGTTGTTGGGCCTCCAAGTGCAGAGGTTTGTAGGACAGTAGCAAATTTCCCTCAAGTGGATGACCTAAGGTTTACCAATCCATGGGAGGCGTAGGATGAAGATGGTCTCTCTCAAACAACCCTGCAACCAAATAACAAAAAGTCTCTTGTATCCCCAACACACCCAATACAATGGTAAATTGTATAGGTACACTAGTTCGGCGAAGAGATGGTGATACAAGTGCAATATGGACGGTAGATATATGTTTTTGTAATCTGACAATATAAAAACAGAAAGGTAACTAGTGATAAAAGTGAGCGTAAATGGTATTGCAATGCAAGGAAACAAGGCATAAGGTTCATACTTTCACTAGTGCAAGTTCTCTCAACAATAATAACATACTTGGATCATATAACTATCCCTCAACATGCAACAAAGAGTCACTCCAAAGCCACTAATAGAGGAGAACAAACGAAGAGATTATGTTTGGGTACGAAACCACCTCAAAGTTATCCTTTCTGTTCTATCTATTCAAGAGTCCGTAGTAAAATAACATGAAGCTATTCTTTCCGTTCAATCTATCATAGAGTTCGTACTAGAATAACACCTTAAGACACAAATCAACCAAAACCCTAATGTCACCTAGATACTCCATTGTCACCTCAAGTATCCGTGGGCATAATTATACGATATGCATCACACAATCTCAGATTCATCTATTCAACTAACACAAAGTACTTCAAAGAGTGCCCCAAAGTTTCTACCGGAGAGTCAAGACGAAAACGTGTGCCAACCCTTATGCATAGGTTCATGGGCAGAACCCACAAGTTGATCACCAACACATACATCAAGTGGATCACGTGATATCCCATTATCACCACAGATACGCACGGCAAGACATACATCAAGTGTTCTCAAATCATTAAAGACTCAATCCGATAAGACAACTTCAAGAGGAAAAATCAATCCATTACAAGAGAGTAGAGGGGGAGAAACATCATAAGATCCAACTATAATAGCAAAGCTCGCAATACATCAAGATCGTGCCATAGAGAGAACATGAGAGAGAGAAAGAGAGCAAACACATAGCTACTGGTACATACCCTCAGCCCCGAGGGTGAACTACTCCCTCCTTGTCATGGATAAAGCCGAGATGATGAAGATGGCCACCGGTGATGGGTTCCCCCTCCGGCAGGGTGCCGTAACGGGCTCCCGAGAGGTTTTTGGTGGCTACAGAGGCTTGCGGCGGCGGAACTCCCGATCTATTGTGTTCTTTGATGTTTTTAGGGTATATGGGATTGTATAGGAGAAAGAAGTCGGTCGGGGGAGCCTCGAGGGACCCACGAGGGTGGAGGGCGCGCCCAGGGGGTGGGCGCGCCCCCCTATCTCGTGGCCTCCTCAACGCTTCCCTGGCTTGCACTCCAAGTTCCCGTGGTTGCTTCTGTTCCAAAAATAACTTTTCCGAAGGTTTCATTCCGTTTGGACTCCGTTTGATATTCCTTTTCTTCGAAACACTAAAATAGGCAAGAAAACAGCAATACGGTATGGGCCTCCAGTTAGTAGGTTAGTCCCAAAAATGATATAAATGTGTAAAGTAAAGCCCATAAACATCCAAAACGGGTAATATAATAGCATGGAACAATCAAAAATTATAGATACGTTGGAGACGTATCAGTGTGCCAGGCTGGCTGCGCTTGCCATGGAGGAACAAGGTTCCCGTCCAGAGCAGGTCTCCGGATGACGGTGCACCTAGCCCCACGGTGGGCGCCAAATGTCGGGTGGTTGGTGCGACGTATGCCAAAGGATGGCTAATGATAGTGGGAGCTAGTAATACATCGCCGATGCCTGGAAATTGGATAAGGCGTAAACATGCACGCCGACGCATCTTACCCAGGTTCGGGGCTCTCCTAGGAGATAACACCCCTAGTCCTGCTCTGCGGGGTCTCCGTTTTGGGGAACGTAGTAATTTCAAAAATTTCCTACGTACACGCAAGATCATGGTGATGCATAGCAACGAGAGGGGAGAGTGTAATCTACATACCCTTGTAGACCGTAAGCGGAAGCGTTAGCATAACGCGGTTGATGTAGTCGTACGTCTTCACGGCCCGACCGATCAAGAACCGAAACTACGGCACCTCCGAGTTCTAGCACACGTTCAGCTCGATGACGTCCCTCGAACTCCGATCCAGCCGAGTGTCGAGGGAGAGTTCCGTCAGCACGACGGCGTGGTGACGATCTTGATGTTCTACCGTCGCAGGGCTTCGCCTAAGCACCGCTACGATATTATCGAGGTGGAATATGGTGGAGGGGGGCACCGCACACGTCTAAGAGATCCAAGGGATCAATTGTTGTGTCTTTGGTGCTAGCCCTGCCCCTCTATTTATATGTTGAGCCCCGGGGTCAAAACTTGGAGCAAAAGCCTCCTCAAAGTCGGTTTTGCCCGAAAGGCAAGAGTCCCACTCGAACTCCAGGACCAAACGCCACAATCCTTGGCATTTGGCCCAGACGCCATGGGCCTCGGCGTCTGGCCCAGGGCCAGATGCCAGGGTCTCTGGCGTTTGGCCCCCTGGCCTCCGCAAAACTCCTTTTGCACTGACCTAAAGCCTCATGGGCTTGACCCCTTGGCCTAACCATATCATCCAATATATGAATCTTTACGTCTCGACCATTTCGAGACTCCTCGTCATGTCCCCGATCTCATCCGGGACTCCGAACTCCTTCGGTACATCAAAACATGTAAACTCATAATATAACTGTCATCGAAACCTTAAGCTTGCGGACCCTACGGGTTCGAGAACAATGTATACATGACCTAGAACTTGTTTCCGGTCAATAACCAATAGCGGGACCTAGATGCCCATATTGGCTCCCACATATTCTACGAAGATCTTTATCGGTCAAACCGCATAACAACATACGTTGTTCCCTTTGTCATCGGTATGTTACATGCCCGATATTCGATCGTCAGTATCAAATACCTAGTTCAATCTCGTTACTGGCAAGTCTCTTTTCTCGTTACATAATGCATCATCCCGCAACTAACTCATTAGTCACATTTCTTGCAAGGCTTATAGTGATGTGCATTACCGAGAGGGCCCAGAGATACCTCTCTGACAATCGGAGTGACAAAACCTAATCTCGAAATACACCAATCCAACATGTACCTTCGGAGACACCTGTAGTACTCCTTTATAATCACCCAGTTACGTTGTGACGTTTGGTAGCACCAAAAGTGTTCCTCCGGTAAACGGGAGTTGCATAATCTCATAGTTACAGGAACATGTATAAGTCATGAAGAAAGCAATAGCAATATACTAAACGATCAAGTGCTAGGCTAACGGAATGGGTCATGTCAATCACATCATTCTCCTAATGATGTGATCCCATTAATCAAATGACAACACATGTTTATGGTTAGGAAACATAACCATCTTTGATTAATGAGCTAGTCAAGTAGAGGCATACTAGTGACTATATGTTTGTCTATGTATTCACACATGTATCATGTTTCCGGTTAATACAATTCTAGCATGAATAATAAACATTTATCATGAAATAAGGAAATAAATAATAACTTTATTATTGCCTCTAGGGCATATTTCCTTCAGTCTCCCACTTGCACTAGAGTCAATAATCTAGTTCACATTGCTATGTGATTTAACACCAATATTCACATCTGCATGTGATTAATACCCATAGTTCACATCATCATGTGATCAACACCCAAAGGGTTTACTAGAGTCAATAATCTAGTTCACATCGCTATGTGATTAACACCCAAAAGAGTACTAAGGTATGATCATGTTTTGCTCGTGAGAGAAGCTTAGTCAACGGGTCTGTCATATTCAGAGCCGTGTGTATTTCGCAAATATTCTATGTCCACAATGCTCTGCACGGAGCTACTCTAGCTAATTGCTCCCACTTTCAATATGTATCCAGACTGAGACTTAGAGTCATCTGGATTGGTGTAAAAGCTTGCATCGTTGTAACTTTTACGACGGGCTCTTTTATCACCTCCATAATCAAGAAGCATCTCCTTAGTCCTCACTAAGGATATTCTTGACCCATGTCCACTAATCTACTTATTAGATCAAAATTGTATTCCTTTGCCAAACACAGAGCAAGGTATTCAATAGGTCTGGTTCACATCATAGCATACTTTATAGAACCTATGACTGAGGCATAGGGAATGACTTTTCATTCTCTTTCTATTTTCTGCAATGGTCGGGTCTTGAGTCTTACTCAACTTCACACCTTGTAACACAGGCAAGAACTCCTTCTTTGACTGTTCCATTTTGAACTATTTCAAAAATTTATCAAGGTATGTACTCATTGAAAAATCTTATCAAGCGTCTTGATCTATCTATATAGATCTTGATGCTCAATGTGTAAGCAGCTTCACCGAGGTCTTGCTTTGAAAAACTTTTATTCAAGTATCCTTTCATGCTATCCAGAATTTCCATATCATTTCCAATTAACAATATGTCATCCACATATAATATTAGAAATGCTACAAAGCTCCCACTCACTTTCTTGTAAATACAGGCTTCTTCAAAAGTCTGTATAAAACCATATGCTTTGATCAACTCATCAAAGCATATATTCCAACTCCGAGATGCTTGCACCAGTCCATAGATGGATCGCTGGAGCTTGCACAATTTTTTAGCACCTTTAGGATTGACAAAACCTTTTGGTTGCATCATATACAACTCTTCTTTAAGAAAACCATTAAGGAATGCAGTTTTGTTTATCCATTTGCCAGATTTCATAAAATGCGGCAATTGCTAACATGATTCAGACAGACTTAAGCATAGATATGAGTGAAAAACTCTCATCGTAGTCAACACCTTGAACTTGTCAAAAAGCTTTTGCGACAATTCTAGCTTTGTAGATAGTAACACTATCAGCGTCCGTCTTCCTCTTGAAGATCCATTTAATCTCAATGTCTCGCCGATCATTGGGCAAGTCAATCAAAGTCCATACTTTGTTTTCATACATGGATCTTATCTCAGATCTCATGGCCTCAAGCCATTTCGTGGAATCTGGGCTCATCATCGCTTCCTCATAGTTCGTAGGTTCATCATGGTCTAGTAACATGACTTCCAGAACATGATTACCGTACCACTCTGGTGCGGATCTTACTCTGGAAGACCTACAAGGTTTGGTAGCAACTTGATCTGAAGTTTCATGATCATCATCATTAACTTCCTTACTAATTGGTGTAGGAATCACTGGAACTGATTTCTGTGATGAACTACTTTCCAATAAGGGAGAAGGTACAATTACCTCATCAAGTTCTAGTTTCCTCCCACTCACTTCTTTCGAGAGAAACTTCTTCTCTAGAAAGGATCCATCTTAGCAACGAATAACTTGCCTTCAGATCTGTGATAGAAGGTGTACCCAATAGTTACCTTTGGGTATTCTATGAAGACGCACTTCTCCAATTTGGGTTCGAGCTTATCAGGTTGAAAACCTTTTTCATATAAGCATCGCAACTCCAAGCTTTAAGAAACGAGAGCTTAGGTTTACTGCTAAACCATAGTTCATACGATGTCGTCTCAACGGATTTAGATGTTGCCCTATTAAACGTGAATGTAGCTGTCTCTAATGCATAACCCCAAAACGATAGTGGTAAACCAATAAGAGACATCATAGATCGCACCATATCTAGTAAAGTACGATTACGACGTTCGGACACACCATTACATTGTGGTGTTCCAGATGGCGTGAATTGCGAAACTATTTCACATTGTTTCAAATGAAGACCAAACTCATAACTCAAATATTCGTCTCCACGATCAGATCCTAGAAACTTTATTTTTTTTGTTACGATGATTTTTCCACTTCACTCTGAAATTCTTTGAACTTTTCAACTATTTCAGACTTATGTTTCATTAAGTAGATATACCCATATCTGCTCAAATCATCTGTGAAGGTTAGAAAATAACGATACTTGCCATGAGCCTTAACACTCATCGGATCGCATACATCGGTATGTATTATTTCCAATAAGTCAGTAGTTCCTTCCATTGTTCCAGAGAACGGAGTTTTAGTCATCTTGCCCAAAAGGCACGGTTCGCAAGCATCAAGTGATTCATAATCAAGTGATTCCAAAATCCCATCAGCATGGAGTTTCTTCATGCGCTTTACACCAATATGACCTAAACTGCAGTGCCACAAATAAGTTGCACTATCATTATTAACTTTGCATCTTTTGGTTTCAATATTATGAATATGTGTATCACTACGATCGAGATCCAACGAACCATTTTCATTGGGTGTGTAACCATATAAGGTTTTATTCATGTAAACAGAACAACAATTTATTCTCTTACTTAAATGAATAACCGTATTGCAATAAACATGATCAAATCATATTCATGCTCAACGCAAACACCAAATAACACTTATTTAGTTTCAACACTAATCCCGAAAGTATAGGGAGTGTGCGATGATGATCATATCAATCTTGGAACTACTTCCAACACACATCGTCACCTCGCCTTTTCACTATTTTCTGTTTATTCTGCAACTCCCGTTTTGAGTTACTACTCTTAGCAACTGAACCAGTATCAAAATGCCGAGGGGTTGCTATAAACACTAGTAAAGTACACATCAATAACATGTATATCCAATATACCTTTGTTCACTTTTGCCATCCTTCTTATCCGCCAAATACTTGGGGTAGTTCCACTTCCAGTGACCAGTCCTTTTGCAGTAGAATCACTTAGTCTTAGGCTTAGGTCCAGACTTGGGCTTCTTCACTTGAGCAGCAACTTGCTTGCTGTTCTTCTTGAAGTTCCCCTTCTTCCCTTTATCTTGAAACTGGTGATCTTGTCCACCATCAACACTTTGATGTTTTTATTTGATTTCTACCTTCGCAGATTTTTGCATCGCGAAGAGCTTGGGAATTGTTTTCATCATCCCTTGCATATTATAGTTCATCACGAAGTTCTACTAACTTGGTGGTGGTGACTAGAGAATTCTGTCAATCACTATCCTATCTGGAAGATTAACTCCCACTTGATTCAAGTGATTGTAGTACCCAGACAATCTGAGCACATGCTCACTAGTTGAGCGATTCTCCTCCATCTTTTAGCTACAGAACTTGTTGGAGACTTCATATCTCTCAACTCGGGTATTTGCTTGAAATATTAACTTCAACTCCTGGAACATCTCATATGGTCCATGACGTTCAAAACGTCTTTGAAGTCCCGATTCTAAGCTGTTAAGTATGATGCACTAAACTATCAAGTAGTCATCATATTGAGCTAGCCAAACGTTCATAACGTCTGCATTTGCTCCTGCAATAGTCTGTCACCTAGCGGTGCATTAAGGACATAATTCTTCTGTGCAGTAATGAGGATAAACCTCAGATCACGGATCCAATCCGCATCATTGCTACTAACATTTTTCAACACAATTTTCTCTAGTAACATATCAAAATAAAAATATGAAAGCAACAACGCAAGCTATTGATCTACAACACAATTTGCAAAATACAACCAGGACTAAGTTCATCATAAATTTAAGTTCAATTAATCATATTACTTAAGAACTCCCACTTAGATAGACATCCCTCTAATCTTCCAAGTGATTACATGATCCATATCAACTAAACCATGTCCGATCATCACGTGAGATGGAGTAGTTTCAATGGTGAACATTACTATGTTGATCATATCTACTATATGATTCACGTTCGACCTTTCGGTCTCCGTGTTCCGAGGCCATATCTGTATATGCTAGGCTCGTCAAGTTTAACCTGAGTATTCCGCGTGTGCAACTGTTTTGCACCCGTTGTATTTGAACGTAGAGCCTATCACACCCGATCATCACGTGGTGTCTCAGCACGAAGAACTTTCGCAACGGTGCATACTCAGGGAGAACACTTCTTGATAATTAGTGAGAGATCATCTTAAAATGCTACCGTCAATCAAAGCAAGATAAGATGCATAAAGGATAAACATCACATGCAATCAATATAAGTGATATGATATGGCCATCATCATCTTGTGCTTGTGATCTCCATCTTTGAAGCACCGTCATGATCACCATCGTCACCGGCGCGACACCTTGATCTCCATCGTAGCATCATTGTCGTTATGCCATCTATTGCTTCTACGACTATCGCTACCGCTTAGTGATAAAGTAAAGCAATTACATGGCGTTTGCATTTCATACAATAAAGCGACAACCATATGGCTCCTCCCAGTTGCCGAGAACTTCGGTTACAAAACATGATCATCTCATACAATAAAATATAGCATCACGTCTTGACCATATCACATCACAACATGCCCTGGAAAAACAAGTTAGACGTCCTCTACTTTGTTGTTGCAAATTTTACGTGGCTGCTACGGGCTTAGCAAGAACCGTTCTTACCTACGCATCAAAAACCACAACGATAGTTCGTCAAGTTAGTGCTGTTTTAACCTTCGCAAGGACCGGGCGTAGCCACACTCGATTCAGCTAAAGTGAGAGAGACAGACACCCGCCAGCCACCTTTAAGCACGAGTGCTCGTAACGGTGAAACCAGTCTCGCGTAAGCGTACGCGTAATGTCGGTCCGGGCCACTTCATCTCACAATACCGCTGAACCAAAGTATGACATGCTGGTAAGCAGTATGACTTGTATCGCCCACAACTCACTTGTGTTCTACTCGTGCATATAACATCAACGCATAAAACCTAGGCTCGGATGCCACTGTTGGGGAACGTAGTAATTTCGAAAATTTCCTACGTACACGCAAGATCATGGTGATGCATAGCAACGAGAGGGGAGAGTGTAATCTACATACCCTTGTAGACCGTAAGCGGAAGCGTTAGCACAACGCGGTTGATGTAGTTGTACGTCTTCACGACCCGACCGATCAAGCACCGAAACTACGGCACCTCCGAGTTCTAGCACACGTTCAGGTCGATGACGTCCCTCGAACTCCGATCCAGCCGAGTGTCGAGGGAGAGTTCCGTCAGCACGACGGCGTGGTGATGATCTTAATGTTCTACCGTCGCAGGGCTTCGCCTAAGCACCGCTACGATATTATCGAGGTGGACTATGGTGGAGGGGGGCACCGCACACGGCTAAGAGATCCAAGGGATCAATTGTTGTGTCTTTGGTGCTAGCCCTGCCCCTCTATTTATATGTTGAGCCCCGGGGTCAAAACTTGGAGCAAAAGCCTCCTCAAAGTCAGTTTTGCCCGAAAGGCAAGAGTCCGACTCGGACTCCAGGACCAAACGCCACAATCCTTGGCGTCTGGCCCAGACGCCATGGGCCTCGGCGTCTGGCCCAGGGCCAGACGCCAGGGTCTCTAGCGTTTGGCCCCCTGGCCTCCGCAAAACTCCTTTTGCACCGACCTAAAGCCTCATGGGATTGACCCCTTGGCCTAACCATATCATCCAATATATGAATCTTTACGTCTCGACCATTTCGAGACTCCTCGTCATGTCCCCGATCTCATCCGGGACTCCGAACTCCTTCAGTACATCAAAACATGTAAACTCATAATATAACTCTCATCGAAACCTTAAGCGTGCGGACCCTACGGGTTCGAGAACAATGCAGACATGACCTAGAACTTGTTTCCGGTCAATAACCAATAGCGAGACCTTGATGCCCATATTGGCTCCCACATATTCTACGAAGATCTTTATCGGTCAAACCGCATAACAACATACGTTGTTCCCTTTGTCATCGGTATGTTACTTGCCCGAGATTCGATCGTCGGTATCCAATACCTAGTTCAATCTCGTTACCGGCAAGTCTCTTTTCTCGTTACATAATGCATCATCCCGCAACTAACTCATTAGTCACATTGCTTGCAAGGCTTATAGTGATGTGCATTACCGAGAGGGCCCAGAGATACCTCTCCGACAATCGGAGTGACAAAACCTAATCTCGAAATACGCCAACCCAACATGTACCTTCGGAGACACCTGTAGTACTCCTTTATAATCACCCAGTTACGTTGTGACGTTTGGTAGCACCCAAAGTGTTCCTCCGGTAAACGGGAGTTGCATAATCTCATAGTTACAGGAACATGTATAAGTCATGAAGAAAGCAATAGCAATATACTAAACGATCAAGTGCTAGGCTAACGGAATGGGTCATGTCAATCACATCATTCTCCTAATGATGTGATCCCATTAATCAAATGACAACACATGTCTATGGTTAGGAAACATAACCATCTTTGATTAATGAGCTAGTCAAGTAGAGGCATACTAGTGACTATATGTTTGTCTATGTATTCACACATGTATCATGTTTTCGGTTAATACAATTCTAGCATGAATAATAAACATTTATCATGAAATAAGGAAATAAATAATAACTTTATTATTGCCTCTAGGGCATATTTCCTTCACTCCGCATGATCACTAGATCGACAAGTGGCTACAAGGTTGCTCCTTGAACTGCTCGGCTAGAGGAAGAAGGGCAACGCTAACTCTACTCCTCTCTCTATGTGTGTGTGTAATCTCTAAGAAGTTGAACCCTTTGCATGGGTTCCATGGGGGGGTTATATAGGCCTACCCCCTAGGGGTACAATGGTAATCCGGCCAGGTGTAGGCCCGGGCCATCAGTGTCTATGGTCGTCGGCTTCTCCGCCGGCTGCTGGGGCCCGCCGCCTGGCGGGTCCTGTCGGCTGCCGGGTTCTCACCCGGCAGGTAGGTCCCGCTGCTTGTGGATCCTATCGGCTGCTCATCACTGTAGCCCTACCTCTGATGATGAGGGTTTGGTCAGGGGGAGCATGGCTATAGTACCGCCGCCTGGTGGGCGTTCACTGTAGCCACTTCCCGTCTCATCTGGTTAATGGCGCACAAACTTCAAGGGAAGGGGGGGCCAGTTGCTCGGAGCCGGCCTCCCCTATGCTGACTGGTCTAGGCATGCCGCCTTCTGGTATCTCGCGGACAAGTAGGTCCCACCGCCTACGGGCTGTACCGATAGCCCGTCGTGGGAGCATGGCCGCTCTGCCATGGATGATGTCATGGGTAGTGTGGCAACAGTGCTGCGCTGGGCTAGGGATGGCCACCCAGTACGTTGCACTGTGGCCACGTCCGTTCCTGGATTCGGGGGTGGCAGGCTGAACTGTAGCCACGCCCTGTCTCATCGCTTTTATGTGGGTGCAAATTTTGAGGGTGCATGAATGGGCCGCTTGCTAGGAGTCGGCCGCCTTGGCGGCCGCCTGTCAGGAGTCGGCCACTCTGGTGGCCGCCAGCTTGGAGTCGGCCCGTTCTGGGGCCGCCCTTTGGGCCTTGCCGCCTTCCTACAGCTGGCCGCTTGGACTAGCCATCCATAAGAAGGCGGTCCTTTGTTCTTGATGCTTGAGGGGCGTAGCCGGCCCCGATGTCTTGAAACATCATGGGGAGCAGATAGGGCTACCCGTGGTCATTTACTCCTACAAGAATGCTCTTTCAATTTGCACTTAGTGGATTCTACTATTAAAAAGCATGTGGGAAGAATCAATGATGTTCTTATTCTTGCAAATAGGAATTGTGTGCCCATAGATTTTATTGTTCTTGGTATTGATTGCAATCCGTCTTGTCCAACTATTCTTGGTAGACCATTTTTACATACTATTGGTGCCGTGATTGATATGAAAGAAGGCATTGTTAAATTTCAATTTCCACTAAGGAAGGGAATGGAAAACTTACCTATAACAAGAATTAGGCCACCATATAAATCAATCCTAAGGGCATCTTATGGATCTAGAACCGAAGATGACAACACTTAGATCCTACGCGTTATGCCTAGCTAGGGGCGTAAAACGATAGCGCTTGTTGGGGGTGGCAACCCAATGAATAAATTTATTTTTTCTTTCTATTCTTGAGTGTTAGCATAATTATGCTACTGTTATGATTGTGTTTTTTGTGTTTTAATTAGTATTTGTGCCAAGTAAGGCCTTTGGGTTGATTTGGGTGAAAGATGATTTGATCTTGCTCAAAAACAGAAACTTATGCACTCATGAAAATAGTTTTAATAAATCACAGAAAAGTGCTTTTGAGTTGATTCTTTTCGCAGAAGATTAATATACAAATTACCCAGGTTTTCCTAGTTTCGCAAGACTTTTGGAGTTACAGAAGTATTTGAAATATTCAGATTGCTACAGACTATTCTGTTTTTGACAGATTCTATTTTCTTTGCGTTGTGTGCTTGTTTTGATGATTCTATGGTTTTCTTTGATGACTTTTTGCCATAGAAAAGTTGAAATACAGTATATATAATGCAAAAACAAAATAAGAATAGGTTTGCTACAGTACTTATAGCAGTGGTTTGTTTTCTTATACTAACGGATCTCATGAAGGTTTTGTTGGAGTTTTTGTGATTGAAGTTTTCAAGTTTTGGGTGATTTTACGATGGATGAAGGAATAAGGATTAGCAAAAGGCTAAGCTTGGGGATGCCCGAGGCACCCCAAGATAATATTCAAAGAAGTAGCAAGCAACTAAGCTTGTGGATGCCCCAAGTGGCATCCCCGCTTTCTTCTAACAACCATCGGTATTTTACTTGAAGCTATATTTTTATTCGTCACATATTATGAGTTTTGCTTGGAGCGTCTTGTATGATATGAGTCTTTGCTTGTTTTGCTTTGTGTTCTAAGTATTGAATCCTTGCTGGACACACCCTTTTGAGAGAGCCAAAAATTATGCTATGCTTGCCCCATGCTCCACTTAAATTTTTAGAGCCATGAATTTTCTCTAGTGCTTCACTTATATCTTTTTTAGCACGGTGTGATTTTTTATTTTTGAAGAAATTATCTCATGCTTCACTTAGATTTATTTGGGAGTTAGTAAAATTTTAAGAAATTCTCTCTTGCTTCACTTAGATTATTTTGAGAGAAAGAAAAAAAATCATGCTCATGATCTTCACTTATATTTGTTTGAGCTTATCAAAAGCAACATATGAAAATAGTCCCAAAGTGATAGATATCCAAGGGGGATATAATAAACACTTTCACGAAGATCATTGGACAAAATAAACTTGATTCTTAGTAATGGTTTTGAGATATGACGATAAGATATGTGAGTCATGTTGATGAGTAATTGTGCTTTAGTAAGAATATCGATGTTAAGGTTTGTGATTCCCTATGCAAGCACGGAAGTCAATAGTTATGCAATGAAATTTATATCCTACTTATGGTGCATTATTCGATGTTACTTATGGTTAATGCTTGGGTATGAGATTTTTCACTTTTTGGTTGGTCGCTTCTCAATCTTTTTGCTAGCCTTCATTTTTGCACTAAGTATGATCAGTACTTGTGCATCCAAAACCCTTTAAACCAGTTTTCCCTTATGAGTCCACTATACCTACCTATATGCGGTATTTCCATGCCGTTCTAAGCAAATTTGCATGTGCCATCTCTAATTTTCAAAATAAATTTCTCTTTTGTGTGTTGTACCGCTCGCGAGGCAGTGAAGGGTGACCAATATTTTCCATGCTAGATGTGTTATTCTCACGATGAGTGTTTATTCACTTGTCATTGCACGAGAGTATGACAAAGGTATTAGGGATGCCCAGTCCCGAAATGAATAATAAATTTACTTTATGTTATCAAATAATAAATTCCTTGGAAAGTGTGGGTATGGAAGGCAACTGTGGATTCGGGTAGCCATGGAAAGTGAAAGTAATGGTGGAAAAAGGAATAAAGTTTATTTTCTGTTTGGGAACCGCCTATGATGTATCTAGCATGGAAAGTGTTCAGATCTCTAAGTCGTTTCGTTGGTGGGAAAAGTATGCCTCTCAAAAATATTTTTATCTCTCAATGTAGGCTTTGAGCTCTGGCACCTCTACAAATCCCTACTTCCCTCTGCGAAGGGCCTTTCTTTTACTGATGCAATTATTATTTTGAATTTTATTATCCATCTTCTCTTATAAAGCACCAACTAAGGGGCACTATGATCATATTTGAGCATTGGGTGTAGCTAATATTCGAGTATGTTTCATGAATGGATCAATGATTGAGCATAATGGGCTAGGGATAACTTGCTTTAGTGTTGATATTTTAAAAGACATGGTTGCTTGTTGGTATGCTTCAGTATTAAAGTCTTCATGTCAAAACTAGACTATTGCTTTGAATCATATAAAAGTCCATATGTCCATGGTATAAAGAAAAGAAATGGGATGAACATGTTAGGCTGCATTCCACGTCAAAAATTCTGTTTTTATCATTTACCTACTCGAGGACGAGCAGGAATTAAGCTTGGGGATGTTGATACGTCTCCAACGTATCTATAGTTTTTGATTGTTCCATCATGTTATATTATCATTCTTGGATGTTTTACAATCATTTTATAGTCATTTTATATCATTTTTTGGTACTAACCTATTGACATAGTGCCCATTGCCAGCTGTTATTTTCTGCATGTTTTTAGATCGCGGGAAATCAGTATCAAACGGAGTCCAAACATAACAAAACTTTTTGAGGATTTTTTTTGGGCCAGAAGACATCTAGTGAGGCAAGGCTGCACCTGGGGGGTGACTCGAGGAGGGCAGCACCCACCAGGGCATGCAAGGAGGCCCAGGCACACCTTGGTGGGTTGTGACCACCTCGGGTGCCCCCTGAACCACCTCTTTGCTCTATAAATACCCCAATATTCCAGAAACCCTAGGGGAGTGGACGAAAATCAATTCCAGCCACAATAGAGTCCAAAACCACCAGATTCAATCTAGACACCATCACAGAGGGGTTCACCACTTCCATTGGTGCCTCTCCGATGATGCATGACTAGTTGTTTGTAGACCTATGGGTCCGTAGTTAGTAGCTAGATGGCTTCCTCTCTCTCTCTCTCTCTCTCTTGATTATCAATACAATGGTCTCTTGGAGATCCATATGATGAAGCCTTTCTACGTGTGTTTGTTGGGATCCGATGAACTTTGAGTTCATGATCAGATCTATGTTTTTATCCATGAAAGTTATTTGAGTCTTCTTTGATCTCTTATATGCATGATTGATTATAGCCTCGTATTTCTTCTCCGATATTTGGGTTTTGTTTGGCCAACTTGATCTATTTATCTTGCAATGGGAAGAGGTGCTTTGTAGTGGGCTTGATCTTACGGTGCTTGATCCTAGTGACAGAAGGGGAACTGACACGTATGTATCATTGCTACTAAGGATAAAACGATGGAGTCTATCTCTACATAGATAGATCTTGTCTACATCATGTCATCATTCTTATTGCATTACTTCGTTTCTCCATGAACTTAATACACTAGATGCATGCTGGATAGCGGTCGATGTGTGGAGTAATAGTAGTAGATGCAGGCAGGAGTCGGTCTACTAATCTTGGGCGTGATGCATATATTATGATCATTGCCTGGATATCGTCATGATTATTTGAAGTTCTATCAATTGCCCAATAGTAGTTGTTTTCCCACCGTTTGCTTTTTTTCTCGAGAGAAGCCACTAGTGAAATCTACGGCCCCCGGGTCTCTTTACATCATATTTGCCTTTGCGATCTATTTTCCTTTGCATTTATTTTCAGATCTATTAAACCAAAAATACAAAAATACCTTGCTGCAATTTATTTGTTCTGTGATCTATTTATCCTATCTACCACTTTTACCTCACGTTATTTTCCTATCTTGAGGCACCGTACCCGAAAGGGATTGACAACCCCTTTAACACGTCGGGTTGCGAGTATTTGTTATTTGTGTGCAGGTTCTGTTTACGTGGTGTGAGGAGGTTCTCCTACTGGTTCGATAACCTTGGTCTCATCACTTAGGGAAGTACCTACCGTCGCTATGCTGCATCATCCATTCCTCTTTGGGGAAATACCGACGTAGTTCTAGCAGACATCAGGGCTCTCATCTTCTCCATCGATGACTCGGCTTCTCAGCTCGCCCAAGGGGTGCCAGTGAAAGGCGTTACTTCTTTCCTTAGCTATACTTTGATAGACGCTACCACCAACTAGCCGTTGAAACAGGCATTATCTTAGGTACTACCTAAATTTATTTTTACAACCCTCCCAACCTCTTACCAGCTGTGTTTGTTGGACACTTGAGTATATGTATATATTACAGGATTGGCTCAAACCCCTCCCCTCCCAAGTAGCTCCTCGGGCGATTCCGGAGGGTAAACCCTAGCGCTGGTAGCCGTATCCCCTTCCCCTCCTTTCCCTCGCCACTGTCGGGGCGTGCCGCCGGTCGAAGGCTGGCTGGCATCAGCGTGTTGGAAATATGCCCTAGAGGCAATAATAAAAGTGTTATTATTATATTTCTTTGTTCATGATAATAGTCTTTTATTCATTCTATAACTGTATTATCCGGAAATCGTAATACACGTGTGAATACATAGACCACAATATGTCCCTAGTAAGCCTCTAGTTGACTAGCTCGTTGTGATCAACAGATAGTCATGGTTTCCTGGCTATGGACATTGGATGTCGTTGATAACGGGATCACATCATTAGGGGAATGATGTGATGCACAAGACCCAATCCTAAGCATAGCACAAAGGTCAGTTAGTTCGTTTGCTAGAGCTTTTCCAATGTCAAGTATATCTTCCTTAGACCATGAGATCGTGTAACTCCCGGATATCGTAAGAGTGCTTTGGGTGTACCAAATGTCACAACGTAACTGGGTGACTATAAAGGTGCACTACAGGTATCTCCGAAAGTCTCTGTTGGGTTGACACGGATCGAGACTGGGATTTGTCACTCCGTATGACGGAGAGGTATCTCTGGGCCCACTTGGTAATGCATCATCATAATGACCTCAAGGTGATCAAGTGTTTGATCACGGGATCATGCATTGCGGTACGAGTAAAGTGACTTGCCGGTAACGAGACTGAACGAGGTATTGGGATACCGACGATCGAGTCTCGGGCATGTAACGTACCGATTGACAAAGGGAATTGTATACGGGGTTTGATTGAATCCTCGACATCGTGGTTCATCCGATGACATCATCGAGGAGCATGTGGGAGACAACATGGGTATCCAGATCCCGCTGTTGGTTATTGACCGGAGAGTCTCGGTCATGTCTGCATGTCTCCCGAACCCGTAGGGTCTACACACTTAAGGTTCGGTGACGCTAGGGTTATTAGGAAGACAAGTATGTGATTACCGAATGTTGTTCGGAGTCCCGAATGAGATCCCGGATGTCACGAGGAGTTCCGGAATGGTCCGGAAGTAAAGTTTTATATATGGGAAGTTGTTAAACGGACACCGGAAAGTTTCGGGGTCATACCGGTATTGTACCGGGACCACCGGAAGGGTTCCGGGGGTCCACTAGGTGGGGCCACCCCTCCCGGGGGGCCACTTGGGCTGCGTAGGGATAGCAGCCAGCCCCTAGTGGGCCTGGCGCCCCCCCCCCTTGGGCCCATGCGCCTAGGGTTGGGGGGGGGGGGGGAAACCCTAAAGGGGGCGCACCCCCCTTGCTTGGGGGGCAAGCCCCCCACCCTTTGGCCGCCGCCCCCCTCTAGGGTTTCCCCTAGAGGGCCGGCCCCCTTTCCCCTCTCCTCCTATATATAGAGGGGTGAGGGGAGGGCTGCTGCACGACACAACTCAAGGCGCAGCCCCTCCCCTCCCCAACACCTCTCCTCCTCCGTACGTGCTTAGCGAAGCTCTGTCGGAGTACTGCTGCACTAACTGCACCACACCGTCGTGCTGCCGTTGGAGCTGCCTTCCTCAACCTCTCCTTCCTCCTTGCTGGATCAAGACGGAGGAGACGTCCATCGTCCCGTACGTGTGTTGAACGCGGAGGTGCTGTCCGTTCAGGACTTGGTCATCGGTGATCCGAATCACGACGAGTACGACTCCATCATCACCATCCCCTTGAACGCTTCCGCACTCGATCTACAAGTGGTATGTAGATGCAAACTCTTCCCCTTGACTCGTTGCTTAGATGAACTCATAGATGGATCTTGGTGAAACCGTAGGAAAATTTTTAATTTTCTGCAACGTTCCCCAACACAGCGACGGTGGGGTGCTACCTCTTGAGCACTACGTTGGTTTTCCCTTGAAGAGGAAAGGGTGATGCAGCAAAGTAGCGTAAGTATTTCCCTTAGTTTTTGAGAACCAAGGTATCAATCCAGTAGGAGGCTCCTCAAAAGCCCCTCGTACCTACACAAACAAACAAGAACCTCGCAACCAACGCGATAAAGGGGTTGTCAATCCCTTCACGATAACTGCAAAAGTGAGATCTGATAGAGATAAAAAGATAAGATAAATATTTTTGGTATTTTTATGATATACAGAGAAAAGTAAAGATTGCAAATAAAGATAGATCAGAAACTTATATGATAAAAGATAGGCCCGAGGGCATAGGTTTCACTAGTGGCTTCTCTCAATATAGCATAATTATTACGGTGGGTGAACAAATTACTATCGAGAAATTGATAGAAAAGTGCATAGTTATGAGAATATCTAGGCATGATCATGTATATAGGCATCACGTCCGCAACAAGTAGACTGAAAAAATTCTGCATCTACTACTATTGCTCCACACATCGATCGACTCTTGCCTGCATCTAGAGTATTAAGTTCATAAGAATAGAATAACGCATTAGGCAAGATGACATGATGTAGAGGGATAAATTCAATCAATATGATATAAACCCCACCGTTTTATCCTCGATGGCAACAATACAATACGTGCCTTGTTGTCCCTGCTGTCACTGGGAAAGGGCACTGCAAGATTGAACCCAAAGCTAAGCACTTCTCCCATTGCAAGAAAGATCAATCTAGTAGGCCAAACCAAACTGATAATTCGAAGAGACTTGCAAAGATAACCAATCACACATAAAAGAATCCAGAGAAGATTCAATTATTTATCATATATAAACTTGATCATAAACCCACAATTCATCGGATCTCGACAAACACACCACAAAAAGAGTTACATCAAATAGATCTCCAAGAAGATCATGGAGAACTTTGTATTGAGATTCAAAGAGAGAGAAGAAGCCATCTCGCTAATAACTATGGACCCGAAGGTCTATGGTAAACTACTCACAACTCATCGGAGAGGCTATGGTGTTGATGTAGAAGCCCTCCATGGTTGATTCCCCCTTCGGCAGAGCGGCGGCAAAGGCTCCAAGATGGGATCTCGCGGATACAGAAGGTTGTGGCGGTGGAAATAGTTTTTCATGGTGCTCCTGGATGTTTTCAAGGTACGTGGGTATATATAGGCCAAGGAGGTAGGTCAGGGGATCCACAAGGGGCCCACGAGGGTGGGGGCACGCCCACTCCCTAGGGCGGGCCTTGCACCCTCGTGGCCGCCTTGGCTAATTCTTGACGTCCACTCCAAGTCTCCTGGATTGCGTTTGTTCCAAAAAGATCGCTCCCGAAGGTTTCATTCCGTTTGGACTCCGTTCAATATTCCTTTTCTTCTAAACACTGAAATAGGCAAAAAAACAGCAATTTGGGCTGGGCCTCCGGTTAGTAGGTTAGTCCCAAAAATGATATAAAAGTGTAAAGTAAAGCCCATAAACATCCAAAACGGGTAATATAATAGCATGGAACAATAAAAAATTATAGATACGTTGGAGGCGTATCAAGCATCCCCAAGCTTAATTCCTGCTCGTCCTCTAGTAGGTAAATGATAAAAACAGAATTTTTGATGTGGAATGCTACCTAGTATATTTCTCAATGTAATTTTATTTATTGTGGCATTAATGTTCAGATCCAAATGATTCAATACAAAAGTTCATATTGACATAAGAAATTGTAATACTTCAAGCATACTAACAAGGCAATCATGTCTTCTCAAAATAACATGTCTAAAGAAAGTTCATCCCTACAAAATCATATAGTTAGGCTATGCTTCATTTTCATCACACAAAATACTCCCATCAAGCACAACCCCGGTTTCATCCAAGCAATTGGTTCATACTTTTTAACGCGCTTCAGCTTTTTTTAACTCTCACGCAATACATGAGCGCGAGCCATGGATATAGCACTATGGGTGGAATAGAATATGATGATGGAGGTTGTGTGGAGAAGACAAAAAAGGAGAAAATCCATCATTGACGAGGCTAATCAACGGGCTATGGAGATTCCCATCAATTGATGTCAACATGAGGAGTAGGGATTGCCATGCAACGGATACACTAGAGCTATAAACGTATGAAAGCACAACAAAAGAAACTAAGTGGGTGTGCATCCAACTTGCTTGCTCACGAAGACCTAGGGCATTTTGAGGAAGCCCATCATTGGAATATACAAGCCAAGTTCTATAATGAAAAATTCCCACTAGTATATGAAAGTGACAACATAAGAGACTCTCTATATGAAGAACATGGTGCTACTTTGAAGCACAAGTGTGGAAAAAGATAGTAACATTGTCCCCCTTTTTTATTTTCTTCTCTATTTTGGGGCCTTTTTGCCTTTCTTTTTTCTTCTTTTTTTATTGCCCTTCCTTTTTTATTTGGCCTTTCCTTTTTTTAAGGGACAATGCTCTAATAATGATGATCATCACACTTCTCTTTATTTACAACTCATTGATTACAACTCGATACTAGAACATGATATGACTCTATATGAATGCCTCTGGTGGTGTACCGGGATGGGCAACGAATCAAGAGTAACATGTATGAAAAATTATGCATGCGGGCTTTGCCACGAATACGATGTCAACTACATGATCATGCAAGGCAATATGACAATGATGATGCATGTCATGATAAACGGAACGGTGGAAAGTTGCATGGCAATATATCTCGGAATGGCTATGGAAATGCCATAATAGGTAGGTATGGTGGCTGTTTTGAGGAAGATATAAGGAGGTTTATGTGTGATAGAGCGTATCGAATCACGGGTTTGGATGCACCGGCGAAGTTTGCACCAACTCTCAAGGTGAGAAAGGGCAATGCACGGTACCTAAGAGGCTAGCAATGATGGAAAGGTAAGAGTGCGTATAATCCATGGACTCACATTAGTCATAAAGAACTCATATACTTATTGCAAAAGTTCTATTAGCCCTCGAAGCAAAGTACTACTACGCATGCTCCTAGGGGGGAGGTTGGCAGGAGTTAACCATCGCGCTCCCCCGACCTCCACACATAAGGAAGGCAATCAAAAGAGCACCCCATGCGACAAATTTGTTACACAACTTTTACCATATGTGCATGCTACGGGACTTGCTAACTTCAACACAAGTATTTCTCAATTTCATCATTACGCAACTAGCTGACTCTAACATTACCACCTTTATATCTCAAAACAATTATCAAGCAGCAAATTGATCATAGCATCCAATTCACTTCCTATGATAGTTTTTATTATACCCAACTTGATGTCCATCATTCTAGGACCAATTTTATAACCATAGCGAATACCATGCTGTTCTTAAAGACTCTCGAAATAATATAAGTGAAGCATGAGAGATCAACAAATTCTACAAAATAAAACCACCGCCTTGCTCTAAAAGATATAAGTGAAGCACTAGAGCAAAATTATCTAGCTCAAAAGATATAAGTGAAGCACATAGAGTATTGTAATTAATTCCAAATCATGTGTGTCTCTCCCAAAAGGTGTGTACAGCAAGGATGATTGTGGTAAACTAAAAATCAAAGACTCATATCCTACAAGACGCTCCTAGCAAAACACATATCATGTGGTGAATAAAAATATAGCTCCAAGTAAAGTTACCTATAGACGAAGACGAAAGAGGGGATGCCTTCCGGGGCATCCCCAAGCTTAGGCTTTTGGTTGTCCTTGGATTATCTTGGGGTGCCATGGGCATCCCCAAGCTTAGGCTCTTGCCACTCCTTATTCCATAGTCCATCAAATCTTTACCCAAAACTTGAAAACTTCACAACACAAAACTCAACAGGAAATCTCATAAGCTCCGTTAGTGCAAGAAAGAAAAACCACCACTTAAGGTACTGTAATGAACTCATTCTTTATTTATATTGGTGTTAAACCAACTGTATTCCAACTTCTCTATGGTTCATACCCCCCCCCCCACCCCACCCCCGGTACTAGCCATAGATTCATCAAAACAAGCAAACAACACACACAAAACAGAATCTATCAAAAACAGAACAGTCTGTAGCAATCTGTATC
>NC_041383.1:641181178-641203402 GCF_002162155.2 Triticum dicoccoides | reverse complement strand
TTACCTATAGACGAAGACGAAAGAGGGGATGCCTTCCGGGGCATCCCCAAGCTTAGGCTTTTGGTTGTCCTTGGATTATCTTGGGGTGCCATGGGCATCCCCAAGCTTAGGCTCTTGCCACTCCTTATTCCATAGTCCATCAAATCTTTACCCAAAACTTGAAAACTTCACAACACAAAACTCAACAGGAAATCTCATAAGCTCCGTTAGTGCAAGAAAGAAAAACCACCACTTAAGGTACTGTAATGAACTCATTCTTTATTTATATTGGTGTTAAACCAACTGTATTCCAACTTCTCTATGGTTCATACCCCCCCCCACCCCCGGTACTAGCCATAGATTCATCAAAACAAGCAAACAACACACAAAAAACAGAATCTATCAAAAACAGAACAGTCTGTAGCAATCTGTATCTTCCGAATACTTATGAACTCTAAAACTCCTACCAAAATAGGGAGTCCTGGGAAATTTGTCTATTGATACACTGAAAAAAGAATCAACAAAAAATCACGTTTCTGTGATTTATTAAAATTATTCTCGTGCGTGCAAAAGTTTCTGTTTTTCAGCAGAATCAAGTTAACTATCACCGTAGGTTGTCATATAGGTTCTACTTGGCACAAACACTAATTAAAACAAAAAATCACATCTAAACAGAGGCTAGATGAACTATTTATTACTAAACAAAAGCAAAAAAGCAAGGAACAAAAATAAAATTGGGTTGTCTCCCAACAAGCGCTATCGTTTAACGCCCCTAGCTAGGCATAAAAGCAAGAATAGATCTAAGTATTGCCATCTTTGGCATTCAATTCATAAGTGGCTCGCATAATAGATTCGTAAGGTAGTTTGTTTTTCTTTCTAGCCCTGTTCAAGAATTCATCCGATTAACCAGTTAACTTGCCGATTAATCCCTACTCGTAGGGTCACCGAGTAGCCTATAAACCGATAAATCGTCCGGTTAATTGATTAGATGTCCGATTAACTTGCCGATTAGCCGATTAATCCCCTACTCGCTAGCCAACCGAGCAGCTACCAGTTAACGATTTCCTCAACAATGCTTTCTAGGAAAGTGTTCCATGCCTTTCCTTAATGGAAATTGGAATCTAATATTCCCTTCCTTCATATCAATAATTGCACCAATCGTTCTAAGGAAAGGTCTACCAAGAATAATAGGACATGAAAGATTGCAATCTATATCAAGAACGATAAAATCTACGGGCACATAATTCCTATTTGCAACAATAAGAACATCATTAATCCTTCCCATAGGTTTCTTAATAGTTGTAACAGTCTGGATTTTGGCCCCTTTCTTTTTCTTTTGATTTATTTGGTTTTTGCTCTGTTTTTCTTTTTGCAGTGGTTCTGTGGCCTTACCACCTGGGAAATCATCCTCTTACCCCATCCCAAGTGGCTCATCATTCTCAAAACCTTGCCAATATCATGTCACTTCACTCCTTGACCAAACCCTAAAATCTTTTTCTAGGGAATATTCCTTGTTCTATTAACGAAATAACCCTATCTGCCCTAGGTTGTGAAGCAACCTATATTTCTGTTCATCCAAAAAATCCCAAATAATTCTAATAATTCCTTTGGGTCATATATAGCTCAAATATGCCCAAACATTTACTTGGCCAGTTCAAAATAATTCCCCAATATTCCTTTTTCTATTCTGCCCTGAATGGCACTTTGTGAAGGAAGTGTCATTTATATTTTTCCTAGTGGCTCCCAACCTTTTTGGGCATGTTATGTCCAAATAATTGCCTCATGCACAAGTTCAAATTTATTTTCCTAGACAATCTTCCTCAGTGATTTTTCAAAGTTTCTGTCAGACAGAAGGCTTTGTGAAGGAAGTACTAGCTAGGAGTACCCAAATGAGTTGAACTTTCGCACACTCCTTAATGTGCTCATATTAACCCCCTCCACCCATTCGCAGCCTCATCCAATCATCTATGTGAGCACAAGACCAAATCTTTGATTCTGGCAATATTTTTAGCTTGTGAAGCAAGTGTATTATATATTGCTTCAAAAATTCTGATAAATTACCAGATCATTCTCCTACCCATAAACATCTCTCCACCCAATTTAGCATCATTTCAATGAGCCATTTGATCATCAAAATTATTCCAAGTTTCTGGACAGAAATGATGTTTGTGAAGCAAGTACCATTTTGGTGAACCCATCTGGTATGAGCTTTTTACAGCATCTTTATATGTCCATATCATGAGGATTTGCCAAGTTGCATCCCATTCCATCACACCATGTGAGTGCATCATCCAAATTTAGTTTCTGACCAGATTTGGCAGTTGCAAATCAACTATATTAGTTTCTGCTCCATTATGCTCCAAAACCTCCAGGATCATAGTCCTTCCATAGTTGATCATCCCAGACAACTCAATTGACCCTAATCAAGTTCCTGTTGATCAGCAATGCTCTGCCAAGTTTGATGCAGTAAACTTCAGAGCTTAGTTGCCATTTAACCATAGCACCCCAGATCAAGCCAATGCCTCATAAATGATCCACGCTAGAAGGACTAGCTCCCAGACATAGTTTTCCATCCTTTATAGCCCTCCCTGTGCCATGTCGTGTGGTGACCGTGCAGCTGGCATGTCTGTGCGGGCGCTCTGTGCGTTGTGGCGTGTCCAGAGCCCCGTTTGTGCTTTGGCACCACTCCCCCTCATCGTCTTAGAGCTCGTGAGCATGTCCAGTGGCTGCATATCGTTGTTGCCATTCCCCTGGACCCCTCTCCCCCTCCGTCTGCTTCCTCACCGACGCAAACCGCCGCGTGCCCACGGACGTACAGTGGCGATTTGGATCGGGGCTTGCCGTCTTCTTCCTCCATGTGCTCTGTTGGCCTTCTCCTCCCCATGAGAACCTCCACTGCTCCTCATGTGTCGTCTACCTCCGACCTTGCGAGCGTGGGCACGCGTCCGCAGCGCTGGACACGCATCCGCGGCGGTTCCAGCGCAGGATCCCCTCCCCCACCTATATAAGGCGACCCCGACCCCGTCTTGCTTCACCACTGGCCTCCTGCACTTCCTCTAGCCTCCCCTGACCACTTCCCCAAGCGCGAGACGCCCTCCACGACCACCATTGCCGCCTCGACCGCCGCCTTTGCCCACTTCAATTTCGGCGAACCGCATCCCTGTGACACCCCAAAATTTTGACCTTGTTTTATTAATTAAAATTTTGCCAGGAAACTTAAACTTTTATTTTCTGGATTTCCTTTTGATTTCAGAGCCTTTCTCTTCTTTATTATTATGGAGTTTTTACCCCAAGTGAAAACTTTTCAATCATTATTGGACTTAGTTACCCTCTCAAGTAAAAAATTTCTATTATCAGTGGATTTATTTGCATAATTATTTCTCTCTGAGCTTTATTCCTTAAAATGATTTTTCATTGGTTTTGGAGCTCTATTTGAACTACAACCAATTGATATATTTATTTAAAAATCCCACCAAAAATTGGAGATGTTAGGTGATGTTTTTAAATCACTTTTATGCAAAAATATCTTCTGTTCATTGGATATTTTGAGCTCTACCCCAAGTTTCCAAATCTGGTCCAGTGGGCAATTTTGCACTGCAACCTAATTAATTATTTCTTTAAAACTTTCACCAAAATTATGGGATGTTAATAGGAGTATATTATTCATCTTTATGCAAAAACCTAGTTATGTCCTTTGAAAATTTTGAGTAAATCAACCTCGTCTTCATTCTGGTCCAACTTAATGATTTGTACTGCAACCATATTTTTGCTTGCTCTTTTCCCCTTAATTCTTTCTCTTGCTTGTAGACCACCCTGCAAAACCCTTAAGTCCAGGAGCATGAACCCATTGGAATATTTTTGGTCCATGAAATGATAGCCTTTAGGTTCTGTCCAGAATTGGTTTTCTCAAATTTTTGCACTAACAAGTTTCTATGTTTTACTAACTAACCTGGCCACCATCTACTACACCTAAAGAGACCCCAATCTGGAGATTGTGGCCACCCCTAGAAATGCCTAAGTGCCCTTGGTATTTTATCAAGCACCTTATGGGCATGATCAGTTTTGGCATAGTTCCTGGTTTGTGCAATGGACCTGCTTACTTTGCCAAACCACCATGTCCAATAAGTTTCTAGACTACCCTAACCTAGGTCTGTTAGTCCCCAGCCACATCCAAACCCCCTAGCAGCCACTGGCATTTCGCCGAACAGTTGGCGTGCACGCTCTGGGCGCGGCCAGAGCGCGCGTTTTGCACGTGCGTGCGCACGGGTCGCCGTGTCCCGCTGCCGCCTCCCCCGCGCCCGTTCTGGCCCCTCCCCACTCGCAGCCAGCGCGCTGACTCCTCCCTCACCGTAGAGCCGCCCTGGCCCTCTCCTGGCGCCCTATAGCGCCACCGATGCAAGCCGCCACCGTCGCCCCGACAGCCCCTGCCCTGGACGGCGCCGCCCGAGCCACTAGCACTTGCCAGCTTCCCCCTGGAGCAGTGCCCGCTCGTCCTCTAGTCCCTGCCGCCACCCCCAGCCATCGCCACACGCCCCCTAGCTAAAGAACGGCGGTCGCCGATGATCTTATCCCCGGCTGCCGCAGAACCGCCATTGCTCGCCTATAAATGGAGAGCCACGAGCCTCTCTGAACCCTCAAGCAGCCTCAGACCATCCTCCTAGAGCTCCCCTAGCTCGCAATCGACCAGGGGAGGTCATCTTCTCATCTCTGGTCGGCTCGGCCGCCGCCACGTCCGAGTCCATCGCGTCGCAACCAGAGCCTCCCCGGCCCTCCCAACACCAGCGCTCGACTCCCCTTCGTCTTGCAGAGCCACCCAAACCCCCAGCTGCGACAGGGATCCACCATAGCCCAAACCCCCAAACCTCCAGAAGCCACCATCCGCCGCAAGGCTCACCGCCGGCGACTCCCTTCATCCCTGCCGCCCCCTCGACCACCGGGAGGACCGCCCTGGAGTGGCGGATCCATCCCCGACCTCAAAACCCCACGAGGAGCCGCTGTTCGCCGGCGTCGATCGCCGAAGCCCCCGCCTCGGCTCGGACAGAGGAGGAAGAGGGCGGGGGACTAGTCAAACCTGACCAGTGGGCCCGCTGGACCCACTGTCAGTGACCCAGCCCCACCACCACGTGTTTGAAGTAGAGGCGCATTCCCAAAGTACGTCTTCGACGTGTACTCTTTCCGAAACGTTTTCTTTTTTAGTTTTTTTTTAAAACAGAAAGTTGACTAAACTTTGACTGACTATATCATTTAAAATAAAACTCCAAATGAGTTGATTCTTTTTCCCACCTCTCTCAAATTTAGTCTAGTTTATTTTAAGATTTATTTGAAAAAAATTCAGACAATTTTTTACATTGTTTCGAAACTATGTTTTAATTTGAATAATTTCAAAAAATAGGTTTTTGAAGAAGTCAACTTTCAAAAGGCACACCCCACTTGCATGCTCTTGAAGGCAAGCATTCTGAACCCTGGCATAATATTTTTCATGCATTGTTTGACACGATTATAACACCACCTCAATACGTAGAACTCGTTATTTTATGTGGTGATATGATCATTTGCATGAATGCATATTGGAGATTTCCTTGCTGTTGGTAATGGTCAAGCTTGTGATCATCCTCGTATGCTTTTCTCGCCTGCCGGAAGGAAGCCGGGAAAGTCTCTGTCTTGGGTAGACCTGAGCTTGTCCCTAGTTCCTCATCGAGACGAGTGTGTCCGGTATGGCATGATGAGGTATGATGAGTGGTGATTCTGTCTGTTGGATGAAATATATTCGTTATGCTAATCATGCAGGGAATACTTAGTCCTCCTGAGTCGACCATAGATCGAGTCTTGTTCCGGTAACCCCCATACTTGTTTCGTACTACCACTTGTTCCTGCCACAGGTAGGGTACGGTTCAGTAAGTTGTCAACCCCTTTCCTAGCAAACACCGTAGAGAGAGGCCATGGTGGAAGATACCGGATGCATCCGGTAGGCAGGCCACCTGGTCCAGGGGCATGGGTGTTTCCGATTGGGACCGAGAGGGGAGGCCACCCCTTAGAGCGCGCGATATAAGTTTGATCCCATGCTACGCGAGGTTGTAGCCTCCCCACTTAGAGTTTTGCTTGACAGGTGTCATGGGTGGTTCCAGACACCGATAAGTTAAGCTGGTGTGTGCAGGTCAGGTGTGTTTTCAATTAAAAGACCATAGACGAAATTAGTCCCAATGGACTGAAGGAACCCGTTACTCGTGGGTAAAGAGTACACCCTCTGCAGAGATTAAATCTATTCGAATAGCCGTGTCCATGGTTAAGGACTCCAGTCTGGGATGGGTCTTAGTGTCGGTCTTCGGAGGAGAAACTACTAAACCAGAAATTGGATCATGACGGGTGACTATGATGATTATGATTATTATTATGGACTAACCCCTTTATATTATTCGAAGTATTGAGTATCCCTGGGACGGTTCTACCTCCTGGATATTCACTGTGATTGTTTTTCTCATAAGCCATTTTTGTGCTGTCGCTGAGACGCCCGATTGTGGCATGCTTGTTATTTATTTACTTCCTAAGCCCTTTATGTGGTGTCGCTTAGACGTCCGACTGAGGCATGCTTCATATCATGATCCTTTCGAGGCGTCTCTTCAGACACCCGATCGGTGCATTTATTTCTGCTCCATTATTGCATATTCATGTTGCATATAAATAACCTGCTTGCATGCATCAATGATTTTGTTTTATGACGAACGTTATGATCATAGAATATTTCAGAGTATGATTACCATTTGTTATATTATACCCGTGTTCATGATGTTTGCGAGTACATTCAAAGTACTCACTGGCTTGTCCCTGGCTATTGTCTTGGCCAGATTTCTTGCATGGAGAGGAGCGACGTGATGACAGCCCCGGAACCTAAGCAACGGTGATAGCAGCCACGCGAAGATAGGAGTTAACCTGGTCAGCTGTTCCTGTGGGAAATGCAGTCCCATAGACACTGATGATCCACAAACCGCTTCCGCCATCAACCACTAGAAACCATTTGTTGTACTCACAGGCCAGAATGGTCCTGTACTACATATTTTGTATTTTGCTTGGAATTTCTGTATCAAGTTGGTGCCTCATCAGCTAACAGTAATCCTGGGGCTAGTGATCACAAGGGCCTTTTTCTAGAAATTAATATCCCGAAAAACCGGTCCTGACAGACTTGGTATCAGAGCCAAGCTGACCATTGGCTAATCCTATCTCAGCCAGGTCAATAAACCTAGGTTAACCAACCCACCAGACCTTAACCTAACCCTAGCCAAGCTTCTCGTGAAAGATAGCCACACAGTGACCCCGACACTTTTGGCAGTCGGTGCCCAACCTATCAGCCTAGCCTGGCAAGCACGCGCCAGTGGCCGACACCTAAATTGTCTCATTCGCAAGCGTGCGAAGGAAGACTCCGTTCCCTTTTCTATAAAAAGGGCACGCTAGTCCCAACTCAGCACAGCACAAACTCTTTCCCAAACCAAGCCATAATGCCTGGCCCCGTAGTGCACAACGAGACCACCGCAACCAACCTTGGAGGTTTTGTGACCGTGCTCGCGAACCTCACCCGTCGTGCCTTTGCATTAGAAGAGCCCCCAGAATATGTTGTGTACCAAGGACCCATGAGCGGTGAAAGCCATCAATTCTGCGCCACCGTGCACATCTATGGTAGGGGTCTATCGCTAGAACGCCCCTACAGGTTCACCGGAAGGACAAGTTCCTTTGAGCCACAAGCCATCCAACTAGCTGCTCGAGAGGCTGTAGTTCAACTCCGGCACTTGTCGCCCATAGTTAACTGCCGCTCGTTCTACTACTACCCCAACTGTGACGGGTATGGTAGGCCACCCCAGGTTGCCAACGGAGACCACGAGACGGACCCTGCATTGTTGCATCTGGTGCGCTATGTAAGTGCACTAGAGGATTTGTTCGATCAAATCACCCTTAATCTGATCGCAACTCGTGGAGAGCTGATCCGCCGAGCCCCGGCCAGAGGAGAAGATGAGCCCAACACCGACAGCCCAGTCGTGCTATTCGGACAACCGGTCGAGTCCCTGAGGTCTGCCCCAGTCATTGACCAAAACTCCTTGATGACCCCAGAAGTGCTTCATCGCCTTTTGGGAACACACTCCAACGGGATTGTGGCCAACAATCCCCGAGATGGTCATCATCGCTACCCCGACCCTGCAGTCCCTCAACCCCCTCCAGCTAATCCCAATGGTGAAAACCGTGGAGAAGCCTCGACGTCCACAAGGCAATCTCACTTAGATATTAACGAGGTAGACTGAGTCACTCGAGTAGTACCGAGTCTTAGTATGCCCTCACCTTGTAACTGTGTAATCATGTATCGCCGTAATTAAATGTTGTTGCTTGTGCGCCCTATTTTAAATAGTAACCATACATAAGTATGTTGGTGTGCGATTGCAAAATTATTTTTTTAACCCGAGCATAGCTGCCAACCCCGGCGACTCAAAGTTTGTGCTATGAGTAAAACTTTCTGGTTTCAACTAACTGGAGTGATATTTTTCCAAAAACAACTCTTAACAAATCTCGAGGATGAGATTTTTCTTAAGGGGGGTAGTGTTGTGACACCCCAAAATTTTGACCTTGTTTTATTAATTAAAATTTTGCCAGGAAACTTAAACTTTTATTTTCTGGATTTCCTTTTGATTTCAGAGCCTTTCTCTTCTTTATTATTATGGAGTTTTTACCCCAAGTGAAAACTTTTCAATCATTATTGGACTTATTTACCCTCTCAAGTAAAACATTTCTATTATCAGTGGATTTATTTGCATAATTATTTCTCTCTGAGTTTTATTCCTTAAAATGATTTTTCATTGGTTTTGGAGCTCTATTTGAACTACAACCAATTGATATATTTATTTAAAAATCCCACCAAAAATTGGAGATGTAAGGTGATGTTTTTAAATCACTTTTATGCAAAAATATCTTCTGTTCATTGGAGATTTTGAGCTCTACACCAAGTTTCCAAATCTGGTCCAGTGGGCAATTTTGCACTACAACCTAATTAATTATTTCTTTAAAAACTTCACCAAAATTATGGGATGTTAATAGGAGTATATTATTCATATTTATGCAAAAAACCTAGTTATGTCCTTCGAAAATTTTGAGTAAATCAACCTCATCTTCATTCTGGTCCAACTTAATGGTTTGTACTGCAACCATATTTTTGCTTGCTCTTTTACCCTTAATTATTTCTCTTGCTTGTAGACCACCCTGCAAAACCCTTAAGTCCAGGAGCATGAACCCATTGGAATATTTTTTGTCCATGAAATGATAGCCTTTAGGTTCTGTCCAGAATTGGTTTTCTCAAATTTTTGCACTAACAAGTTTCTATGTTTTACTAACTAACCTAGCCACCATCTACTACACCTAAAGTTTCAAATTTTTGCACTAACAAGTATGATTACCATTTGTTATATTATACCCGTGTTCATGATGTTTGCGAGTACATTCAAAGTACTCACTGGCTTGTCCCTGGCTATTGTCTTGGCTAGATTTCTTGCATGGAGAGGAGCGACGTGATTGTTGGGGAACGTAGTAATTTCAAAAAAATTCCTACGCACACGCAAGATCATGGTGATGCATAGCAATGAGAGGGGACAGTGTTGTGTACGTACCCTCGTAGACCGAAAGCGGAAGCGTGAGAACAACGCGGTTGATGTAGTCGTACGTCTTCACGGCCCGACCGATCAAGCACCAAAACTATGGCACCTCCGAGTTCTAGCACACGTTCAGCTCGATGACGTCCCTCGAACTCCGATCCAGCCGAGTGTCGAGGGAGAGTTCCGTCAGCACGACGGCGCGGTGACGATCTTGATGTTCTACTGTCGCAGGGCTTTGCCTAAGCACCGCCACGATATTATCGAGGTGGACTATGGTGGAGGGGGGCACCGCACACGGCCAAGAGATCCAAGGGATCAATTGTTGTTGTGCCTAGAGGTGCCTCCCTGCCCCCGTATATAAAGGAGCAAGGGGGGAGGGGGCGGCCGGCCTAGGAGGGGGCGCACCAAGGGGAGTCCTACTCCCACCATGAGTAGGACTCCCTCCTTCCTTGTTGGTGTAGGAGAAGGGGAAAGAGGGGGAGAGGAAGAAGGAAAAGGGGGCTGCGCCCCTTGTCCAATTCGGACCAGAGGGGGGGCGCAGGACTCCTTCCTTTTGGCCTCTCTCCTCTATTCCCGTATGGCCCAATAAGGCCCATATACTCCCCGGCGAATTCCCGTAACTCTCTGGTACTCCGAAAAATACCCGAATCACTCGGAACCTTTCCGAACTCCGAATATAGTGTCCAATATATCGATCTTTACGTCATAGTCATAGGAACATGTGTAAGTCATGAAGAAAGCAACAACAATATACTAAACGATCGTGTGCTAAGATAATGGAATGGGTCATGTCAATCACATCATTCTCCTAATGATGTGATCCCGTTAATCAAATGACAACTCATGTCTATGGCTAGGAAACATAACCATCTTTGATCAACGAGCTAGTCAAGTAGAGGCATACTAGTGACAATCTGTTTGTCTATGTATTCACACATGTATTATTTTTTCGGTTAATACAATTATAGCATGAATAATAAACATTTATCATGAAATAAGGAAATAAATAATAACTTTATTATTGCCTCTAGGGCATATTTCCTTCAGTCTCCCACTTGCACTAGTCAATAATCTAGTTCACATCACCATGTGATTTAACACCAGTATCCACATCTGTATGTGGTGAACACCCATAGTTCACATCGTCATGAGACCAACACCCGAAGGGTTTACTAGAGTCAATAATCTAGCTCACATCGCTATGTGATTAATACCCAAAGAGTACAAAGGTATGATCATGTTTTGTTCGTGAGAGAAATTTAATTAACGGGTCTGTCACATACAGAGCCGTATGTATTTTGCAAATATTCTATGTCTTCAATGCTCTACATGGAGCTACTCTAGCTAATTGCTCCCACTTTCAATATGTATCCAGATTGAGACTTAGAGTCATCTGGATCAGTGTAAAAGTTTGCACCGATGTAACTTTTACAACAAACTCTTTTATCACCTCCATAATCGAGAAACATCTCCTTAGTCCTCACTAAGGATATTCTTGACCGCTGTCCAGTGATCTACTATTAGATCAAAATTGTATTCCTTTGCCAAACTCAGAGCAAGGTATACAATAGGTCTGGTTCACAGCATAGCATACTCTATAGAACCTATGACTGAGGCATAGGGAATGATTTTTCATTATCTTTCTATTTTCTGCCATGGTCGGGTCTTGAGTCTTACTCAACTTCACACCTTGCAACACAGGCAAGAACTCCTTCTTTGACTGTTCCATTTTGAACTATTTCAAAACATTTATCAAGGTATGTACTCATTGAAAAATCTTATCAAGCGTCTTGATCTATCTATATAGATCTTGATGCTCAATGTGTAAGCAGCTTCACCGAGGTCTTGCTTTGAAAAACTCTTATTCAAGTATCCTTTCATGCTATCCAGAATTTCTATATCATTTCCAATCAACAATATGTCATCCACATATAATATTAGAAATGCTACAGAGCTCCCACTCACTTTCTTGTAAATACAGGCTTCTCAAAAAGTCTGTATAAAACCATATGCTTTGATCAACTCATCAAAGCGTATATTCCAACTCCGAGAGACTTGCACCAGTCCATAAATGGATCGCTGGAGCTTGCACACTTTTTAGCACCTTTAGGATTGACAAAACCTTCTGGTTGCATCATATACAACTCTTTTTTAATAAATCCATTAAGGAATGCAGTTTTGACATCCTTTTGCCAGATTTCATAAAATGTGGCAATTGCTAACATGATTCGGACAGACTTAAGCATCGATATGAGTGAGAAAATCTCATCGTATTCAACACCTTGAACTTGTCAAAAAACCTTTCACAACAAGTCGAGCTTTGTAGATAGTAACACTACTATCAGTGTCTGTCTTCCTCTTCAAGATCCATTTATTTTCTATGGCTTGTCGATCATCGAGCAAGTCCACCAAAGTCCATACTTTGTTCTCATACATGGATCCCATCTCAGATTTCATGGCCTCAAGCCATTTCGCGGAATCTGGGCTCATCATCGCTTCCTCATAGTTAGTAGATTCATCATGGTCTAGTAACATGACTTCAGAATAGGATTACCGCACCACTCTGGTGTGGATCTTAATCTGGAAGATCTACAAATTTTGGTAGTAACTTGATCTGAAGTTTCATGATCATCATCATTAGCTTCCTCGCTAATTGGTGCAGGAATCACTAGAACTAATTTTTGTGATGAACTACTTTCCAATTCGAGAGAAGGTACAATTACCTTATCAAGCTCTACTTTCCTCCCACTCACTTCTTTCGAGAGAAACTCCTTCTCTAGAAAGGATCCATCTTAGCAACGAATATCTTGCCTTCGGATCTGTGATAGAAGGTGTACCCAACAGTTTCCTTTGGGTATTCTATGAAGACGCACTTCTCCTATTTGGGTTCGAGCTTATCAGGTTGAAACTTTTTCACATAAGCATCGCAGCCCCAAACTTTAAGAAACGACAATTTTGGTTTCTTGCCAAACCACAGTTCCTAAGGCGTCATCTCAACGGATTTTGATGGTGCCCTATTTAAAGTGAATACAACTGTCTCTAATGCATAACCCCAAAACGGTAGTGGTAAATCGATAAGAGACATCATAGATTGCACTATATCCAATAAAGTACTATTATGACGTTCGGACACACCATTAAGCTGTGGTGTTCCAGGTGGCATGAGTTTGTGAAACTATTCCACATTGTTTTAATTGAAGACCAAACTCGTAACTCAAATATTTTTCTCCGCGATCAAATTGCAGAAACTTTATTTTCTTGTTACGATGATTCTCCACTTCACTCTAAAATTCTTTGAACTTTTCAAGTGTTCCAGACTTGTGCTTCATTAAGTAGATATACTCATATCTGCTCAATTCATCTTGTGAAGGTCAGAAAATAACGATACCCGCCACAAGCATCAATACTCATTGGACCGCATACATCAGTATGTATTATTTCCAATAAGTCACTAGCTCCTTCCATTGTTCCGGAGAATGGAGTTTTAGTCATCTTGCCCAAAAGGCACGGTTCGCAAGCATCAAATGATTCATAACCAAGAGATTCCAAAAATCCATCTTTATGGAGTTTCTTCATGTGCTTTACACCGATATGACCCAAACGGAGTGCCACAAATAAGATGCACTATCATTATCAACTTTGCATCTTTTGGCATCAATATTATGAATATGTGTATCACTATGATCGAGATCCAACAAACTATTTTCATTGGGTGTATGACCATCAAAGGTTTTATTCATTTAAACAGAACAACAATTATTCTCTGATTTTAAATGAATAACCGTATTGCAATAAACATGATCAAATCATATTCATGCTCAACGCAAACGCCAAATAACATTTATTTAGGTTCCACACTAATCCTGAAAGTATAGGGAGTGTGCGATGATGATCATATCAATCTTGGAACCACTTCCAACACACATTGTCACTTCACCCTCAACTAGTTTCTGTTTATTCTGTAACTCCTGTTTCGAGTTACTAATCTTAGCAACCGAACAAGTATCAAATACTCAGGGGTTACTATAAACACTAGTAAGGTACACATCAATAACCTGTATACCAAATATACCCTTGTTCAGTGTGCCATCCTTCTTATCCACCAAATATTCAGGGCATTTCCGCTTCTAGTGACCATTTCCTTTGCAATATAATCACTCAGTTTCAGGCTTTGGTCCAGCTTTGGGCTTCATCGCGGGAGTGACAACTTGCTTGCCATTCTACTTGATGTTCCCTTTCTTTTCCTTTGCCCTTTTCTTGAAACTAGTGGTCTTGTCAATCATCAACACTTGATGCTCTTTTCTTGATTTCCACCTTCGTCGATTTCAGCATCACGAAGAGCTCGGGAATCGTTTTCGTCATCCCTTGCATTATAGTTCATCATGAAGTTTCAGTAACTTGGTGATGGTGACTAGAGAACTCTGCCAATCACTATCTTATCTGGAAGATTAACTCCCACTTGATTCAAGCGATTGTAGTACTAAGACAATATAAGCACTTGCTCACTAGTTGAGCTACTAACATCTTTCAACACAATTTTTCTCTAGGAACATATCAAAAATAAACATATGAAAGCAACAACGCGAGCTATTGATCTACAACATAATTTGCAAAATACTACCAGGACTAAGTTCATCATAAATTTAAGTTCAATTAATCAAATTACTTAAGAACTCCCACTTAGACAGACATCTCTCTAGTCATCTAAGTGATCATGTGATCCAAATCAACTAAACCATGTCCGATCATCACGTGAGATGGAGTAGTTTTCAATGGTGAACATCACTATGTTGATCATATCTACTATATGATTCACACTCGACCTTTAGGTCTCTTTGTTCCGAGGCCATATCTGTATATGCTAGGCTCGTCAAGTTTAACCTGAGTATTCCACGTGTGCAATTGTTTTGCACCCGTTGTATTTGAACGTAGAGCCTATCACACCCGATCATCACGTGGTGTCTCAGCACGAAGAACTTTCGCAACGGTGCATACTCAGGGAGAACACTTCTTGATAATTAGCGACAGATCATCTTAAAATGCTACCGTCAATCAAAGCAAGATAAGATGCATAAAGGATAAACATCACATGCAATCATTATAAGTGATATGATATGGCCATCATCATCTTGTGCTTGTGATCTCCATCTTCGAAGCACCGTCGTGATCACCACCGTCACCGGCGTGACACCTTGATCTCCATCGTAGCATCGTTGTCGTCTCGCCAATCTTATGCTTCTACGACTATCGCTACCGCTTAGTGATAAAGTAAAGCATTACAGGGTGATTGCATTGCATATAATAAAGCGACAACCATATGGCTCCTGCCAGTTGCCGATAACTTCGGTTACAAAATATGATCATCTCATAGAATAAAATATAGCATCACATCTTGACCATATCACATCACAAAATGCCCTGCAAAAACAAGTTAGACGTCATCTACTTTGTTGTTGCAAATTTTACGTGGCTGCTACGGGCTGAGCAAGAACCGTTCTTACCTACGCATCAAAACCACAACGATAGTTCGTCAAGTTAGTGCTATTTTAACCTTCGCAAGGACCGGGCGTAGCCACACTCGGTTCAACTAAAGTTGGAGAAACAGACACCCGCCAGCCACCTGTGTGCAAAGCACGTCGGTAGAACCAGTCTCGCGTAAGCATACGCGTAATGTCGGTCCGGGCCGCTTCATCCAACAATACCGCCGAACCAAAGTATGACATGCTGGTAAGCAGTATGACTTGTATCGCCCACAACTCACTTGTCTTCTACTCATGCATATAACATCTACGCATAAAACCAGGCTCGGATGCAACTGTTGGGCAACGTAGTAATTTCAAAAAAATTCCTACGCACACGCAAGGTCATGGTGATGCATAGCAATGAGAGGGGAGAGTGTTGTCTACGTACCCTCGTAGACCGAAAGCGGAAGCATGAGAACAACGCGGTTGATGTAGTCGTACGTCTTCACGGCCCGACCGATCAAGCACCAAAACTACGGCACCTCCGAGTTCTAGCACACGTTCAGCTCGATGACGTCCCTCGAACTCCGATCCAGCCGAGTGTCGAGGGAGAGTTCCGTCAGCACGACGGCATGGTGACGATCTTGATGTTCTACCGTCGCAGGGCTTCGCCTAAGCACTGCTACGATATTATCGAGGTGGACTATGGTGGAGGGGGGCACCGCACACGGCTAAGAGATCCAAGGGATCAATTGTAGTTATGCCTAGAGGTGCCTCCCTGCCCCCGTATATAAAGGAGCAAGGGGGGAGGGGGCGGCCGGCCTAGGAGGGGGCGCGCCAAGGGGAGTCCTACTCCCACCGGGAATAGGACTCCCTCCTTCCTTGTTGGAGTAGGAAAAGGGGAAAGAGGGGGAGAGGAAGAAGGAAAAGGGGGCTGCGCCCCTTGTCCAATTCGGACCAGAGGGGGGGCGCAGGTCTCCTTCCTTTTGGGCTCTCTCCTCTATTCCCGTATGGCTCAATAAGGCCCATATACTCCCCGGCGAATTCCCGTAACTCTCCGGTACTCCGAAAAATACCCGAATCACTCGGAACCTTTCCGAACTCCGAATATAGTCATCCAATATATCGATCTTTACGTCTCGACCATTTCGAGACTCCTTGTCATGTCCCCGATCTCGTCGGGGACTCTGAACTCCTTTGATACATCAAAACTCATAAATTCATAATATAACTGTCATCCAAACCTTAAGCATGCGGACCCTACGGGTTCGAGAACAATGTAGACATGAGTGAAACACGTTTCTGGTTAATAACCAATAGCGGAACCCGGATGCTCATATTGGCTCCCACATATTCTACGAAGATCTTTATCGGTCAAACCGCATAACAACATATGTTGTTCCCTTTGTCATCGGTATGTTACTTGCCCGAGATTCGATCGTCGGTATCTCAATACCTAGTTCAATTTCGTTACCGGCAAGTCTCTTTACTCGTTCCGTAATACATCATCCCGCAACTAACTCATTAGTTCCAATGCTTGCAAGGCTTAAGTGATGTGTATTACCGAGAGGGCCCAGAGATACCTCTCCGACAATCAGAGTGAAAAATCCTAATCCCGAAATACGCCAACCCAACATGTACCTTTGGAGACACCTGTAGAGCACCTTCATAATCACCCAGTTACGATGTGACGTTTGGTAGCACATAATGTGTTTCTCTGGTAAACGGGAGTTGCATAATCTCATAGTCATAGGAACATGTGTAAGTCATGAAGAAAGCAACAACAATATACTAAACGATCGTGTGCTAAGCTAACAGAATGGGTCATGTCAATCACATCATTCTCCTAATGATGTGATCCCATTAATCAAATGACAACTGATGTCTATGGCTAGGAAACATAACCATCTTTGATCAACAAGCTAGTCAAGTAGAGGCATACTAGTGACAATCTGTTTGTCTATGTATTCACACATGTATTATGTTTCCGGTTAATACAATTATAGCATGAATAATAAACATTTATCATGAAATAGGGAAATAAATAATAACTTTATTATTGCCACTAGGGCATATTTCCTTCAGTGATGACAGCCCCGGAACCTAAGCAACGGTGATAGCAGCCACGCGAAGATAGGAGTTAACCTGGTCAGCTGTTCCTGTGGGAAATGGAGTCCCATAGACACGGATGATCCACAAACCCCTTCTGCCATCAACCACTAGAAACCATTTGTTGTACTCACAGGCCAGAATGGTCCTGTACTACATATTTTGTATTTTGCTTGGAATTTCTGTATCAAGTTGGTACCTCATCAGCTAACAGTAATCCTGGGGCGGTGAGCACAAGGGCCTTTTTCTGGAAATTAATATCCCGAAAAATCGGTCCTGACAATCCCCTCTCCACCTCCTACCTCCGCCAGAGCCCTATCCTCTCATCTCCAAGTCTCCTCGTAGCTCATCCTCGCCTCCAAATTGCTGGAGTGTCATGCCCGTCTTCGGCCGACACTGCCGTCCATCGCGGCTGGCGTCCAGCTCCGCCGAGCTCTACCCGTGGTTGCATCTTAGCTGGATGGGATCTCCTCGGCCTCCTGAGTCCAACGGGTGGTCGGGCGCCGCCTATGGTGGCCAGAGCCGCCGGCAAGCCTCGCCGGCACCGAGCCCAGTCCTCTACTCTGCGGGCGGGTGCCGAGAGAAGACGAAGTCGATGGCCTCTCCCCTCCAGCTGGTCGTGGACCACGCGGGCCCTGCCAGTCAGTGGCTGAGGCGTTGACTCGAACTCGCTGACGTGGATAAGTGGCGGACCCCGCCTATAAGTCTCACGCATTGACCCGAGCTGCTGAGGTGGATAAGTGGAAGCGTATTCCTCGGAGTACGTTTTCCTCCACCGAAAGCGTATTTCTCTAATTGCAGATTCAGTTTTTCTTTCTAGGCCTTGTTTGAAAATATTTTCTTTACACATGGGTCCCTTGCAGTCAAACATTCATAACTTTTTACCCGTAGCTCCAAATCAGGTTATTCCAAAGCCCACTTCTTTGTTTCGTCGAGCCCATTCTGATGGAATCATTTTCACCATATTTTGACATTTTGAAAATGACAATTTTTCCCCTGCCCTTATTCAGCCCCCTCAGAGAGAGTACGTTTTCCGATGATTCGTTCCGCGAGTTTCTCGCACTTTCTCCCAGTGATTTCTTCCACTCCAGGCAAGCCACAATCTCCATTTGCATCATTGTAATGCAATGACATGGTTTAATTTATTTTGAACTTGTTAAAAATATTGATTTAGCTACATGACTCTGTACCCTGGCCCGGCAAGCAGACATAACCTTGTGTGCCCGTAGTTGGTATTGAGATCTCTTGTCCCCGTTTGGGACCGTTTTGCCACAAGGTGGCCGTTTTGCCACGACGGTGGTCGTTGGTGTCTGGGGTAGACACGGGGCCACCCATGACTTAGCCCAATGGGCAGTTAGTCGGAGTGGCCGGGAGAGTGTCATGGCAGTAGATCAGTTTTGTCGGAACACCGTTGGTCCACCCGAATGGGAGTGCGAGGCCATGAGTTCTGTGGTGTAGGTAAAGTGCGCTACCTCTGCAGAGTGTGTGTGTTTAATCTATCGATAGCCGCTTCCTCAGTCATGGGCATAAGTTCGTACTAGGTCACGCAGTTCGATCAACACTCACATGACGGAATGACTTATAGGTGATGTATATGTTGATATTGTGAGTTGTAACAGTTTGGCAGGATGATGATGATGATGTTGGGATGATCTCGAGAAGGATCATTCAGTTTGTGATGTGGTCATGACGTGATCATGTGGATGTTCCGTTTGTAATCTGTGAATGATCACCGTTCGGTTACGAGGTAACCCGTTGAACCCGGTGTGGTTCAGTTTGTGATCTATGAATGATCATCTTTCGGTTATGAGGTAACCCGTTGAACCCAGTGTGGTTCCGTTTGTGATCCATGAGTGATTACCATTATTGTTTTGGTCACAAGGTGATCGAGATGGTATATTGCTTGGCCGGTTAACCAAGTGTGAGATGGTTCATGTGGTACTTGAGATCTCAGATGATGGCTTATCAGTATTCTAGTAGTTCATATCGTGATTATTAGTTGCTTCATCATGGTAGCTGTTAATTTAATTAACCAGCTTAATGATATGTTATTGTCTTGCCTTGATGCTCTTGGTTGTTGTGAGCTTGCAAGTACATTCAATGTACTGACCTGGCGTGTCATGCCAGATTGCAGGTGATGTCGTGATTGCTTGATTGCTTGTCGTTGTTTTCGTTCGTGTGAGCTAGACCGTGTCCCAGCCAGAGTCCCTGCAGAGTGGAGTTCACTACCTTCGTCGTTGTTCCGCTGCTTTGAGTTGTTCCGCTGCTAGCATAGAGCAAGTGAAGTATCGCAGGCATAGTGTCGCCGTGCTGATGTGCTTCTTTGTAACATCAGACCCTTGTAATATTATTCTTGTAATAAGAGTTGATTTGTTCTATGTCAAGCAGTGTCGTATTCCAGAGACTTCTCCTCGATCTCTGGGCTGGAATACGGGGCGTTCCGGTTTCTCTGGGCCGGGGTGCCACAGGCTTGGTATCAGAGCAAGTCTCGCAGTAGGACGCCCTACTCAGCGCAAGCGGTAGAAACTGGTAGAAATCAGTAGTATAGAGTCTGGTTTGTTTATTGCATTTGGTTGCTGCATTTGTTTGTTGCATAGCATGCATATAGTCTTAGTATTTGTGATAACGGTTTATCTGGTGAGTGTAGCTGGCATCGGTTCGGATCCACTACAGCTCAACCTTTGAATTTATCCAGTTCCTTTTTCTTTCAGTGTTTGGTGTCATTTCTGTCCCAGCAGAGTGATGCCAAGTGATCTCGCCACTGTTTACAAAAATGGTGCTCAGGTATCGCGCCGATGTCTTTCTTTTAGTCCCGTCTATCGTTTCGGTGATGGACATGCTTCTATCCCGGATCATTCTTTTATTTTGTCGTGTTGGCAACCCTTAATGATCTCAGTTATCAAGAAAGGGCAAAGTCAACAGCCTTAGTTTTTCCCTGCTATCCTATTTCTTGGACGAGTACGGGTCTTTTTCCGTTCGCTTGATAATAATGTGGTTGCGACCTCCGTGTCCCACTACATGATTACCGGGTGCGCCCTCGCCTCCGAGCTAGTCAAGATTGCTACCTGGCTAAGCTAGCACTTGGTGTAGGGCTGTTTACACCAATTCTCCCACACATTTATTCGTCCTCGTGCACATCATCGTAGCATGCTAGATCGTAGTACCGGAGATCCCGCGAGATTTGTGTGCTTAAGTAGGCATGCATATTGTGTGACTAGTAGTAATATGTGACATTGATTGTGTATGAATTGATTGTTGTTGTGTGCTTTTGTTTAGTTGAGTTTTCTTTTGCTTCTTTCTTTTTGGGCCCCGGTGTTACATTATTTTCCCCTATAAAAGAGTTGCTCATCAACTGACACCGGACTTCAAGAAGTAATAAGGATTTCAAATATTTGGAAGGAGCTCAGCTAAACCTTATGGTCTACCCAGTCAACTGTATTATGGCATTAATATCTGCTCAGAATACCAATGGCATCTCGGATTGATTATCAGCGTAGAGTCTACATCAGTACAAAATCCTCACAGTAGTTATGACCCAGGCAAGTCCAGTACAAGGTCAATGGTATATTTTCAGACAGAGGTATGGATCATATAGAAAGTTTTGTCTCAGCAATGCCTGATGCTTGAAATATGTTATCATCCGAAATAAAGTTAGAATGTGATATGCTCAAGGAAGATAGTCAAACTATTTTTCTCATGCAAATAAGCAGCCACAGAATATTATGCGCATGTATGGATTTCAGTTTGCATAACCGTATGAAGTTTTGGAGATAAGAAACCCAGTATTCTTCCACACGCTATCAGAAGAAATTTATGATGCAAGGCTCCTAAATTTTTCCTCAATGTGATATGTGAACCATTTCCGACCCACGATACCTGGTCTTTCACAGCAAGATACCTCGGTAAAAGCTTCTGACGAACAGAAATGAATTTTTCTCAACAAGAAAACCCGAGGAGAAGCTTCTTAAGTACGGAACTCGGGCTTCTCCAGCACAATACTCAGGACAAGTTTCGTGTGTAAGCTATAGAGCCTTCTTCTGCACGATACCCAGACACAAGATTTAAGCAGAAGTTAACAAGTCTTCCTCATCAAGCTACTCGGATGGCTTCTCTCGTAAGCCACCCAGTCCGCGTCAGTACCACAATATTGCACCGTCCTTAGAGATTATATGAAGAGTTGCCAATATATGGCAGCACGGCTCAAGAATTAGACTCGCAACATCTTTGTCAGAAGCACAAATCAGTCAAAACATATGCCTACCGCAAGGATCGATTGTTCGGTGGCATATGATTCTTATATATGGTGAGCATTTCCCCAGTCATATCAGTCCCTCATACGAGATGCGACAGTGATCCAGCAGATATACCTAAGAAAAGTAAGGATCCCACAACCTCGTGAGTCAGGCAAAGGAAAATAAAGATGAGCAGAAATACATACATGAATTACAAGGATTGACAATATTTGGAGATGACATCATAGAATCCACAGTCTTGACAATGGTCATCAAGGTAATTATTCCCGCAACTGACAAGGAGATATTATAAAACCTTGTCACATTCTTGTATGATTAGCCTCAGCAATGAGCTTTGTATAGCTACAAACCCCGGGTATATGTCATATGTGTGCGGACCCATGTCGGAAAACAAGCACAAGGAATAATGTCAAAAAAATATTGCACTAATCACGTCCATGGTCATACAAAGAATCAAGGATAGGTGTGGCCAAGTTATTTAAGTAAGGTATCCTGACAAAGAAAATCATGACCGTAAAAAGGATGAGACTGACAGCAAAGGTATGATGATTTTTGCATGACAATCAAGGTCCGGATACCCAAATCAGTTGGAGACCATAATTCCATATTGATCCACAAAGGCATACTCTCAGCGACCTACTCTGTTTTACAAGGATTTTCATATCCCGCTGACTCGCTTGACATGGTTAGCGTGGCATATCCAAGTCTGTTCTGCCAGATCCAAGATTCCTTTGCAACCTCAGCAGTCTGACCTCAGTTGCAGTGTTAAAGCATATCACAGCCGTGCTCTCGGTGGGG
>NC_041383.1:641117124-641181010 GCF_002162155.2 Triticum dicoccoides | reverse complement strand
CGGCGCACGCGCCGGCTTCTTGTTGCGCGGTAAACGCGTCGATGAGTTGTTGGATGCGTTCTGTCATGCAGCATCGTTCGTCACCATTCAGGTTTTCTAGCTCGTCTGCTGCCGCCTGGGCAGCACGCGGGTTCTTGATGGGCGTGGCGTAGACTGGTCGGTCGGTCCCCAGCATGCTGGCGATGGTCGCACCGCGCTATTTGACAACGCCCATGCGGCTAGGCCCGCCAGCAGCCGGCGTGCCAGAGATGGCATGATCAGCCTCGCACAGATAGGCCTCGGTGAGGCGTCTCATAGTGGCTAGCTTCTTGCCACTCTCGATGAGTGCGACGCGGTGGGCTTCCAGCGTCTCGGCATCAGCGTCGCCTACGATGGGTATTGACAGGTCCCGCATTGTCGCCTGGAGTGGGTCATGGGTGTCCGCGCCGTAGGCTCCGCCGTGGCTGATGACGAGCACCTTGGTGACGGTGCTGCCGCTGCTATCGGCATGAGGGAGCGGGTCATCGACGACCACCACATTGGTGGGGAAGGCATCGAAGGATGCCGTGTCGGAGTCGACAAGCATCGAGTCAGTTGAGCCCATCGACTCCAAGTCGGAGGCGGGCTCGTTGGCGATGTCGAGCTTGCCAAGGAGATCGATGAGGCAGCTCCCAGAGCTGGTCGCGCCCGTGCCTGGCGCGGGCTCGTCATATAGGCAGATCTCGCTGATGAGATCAGTGAGGCAGCTCGCCGCGCAGGTGACTTCCACGCCATGCAGCGCGTCGGTGCAAACGCCATCAGCTGTGTGATGTCTACTACACAACCTTCCTCTTTGTAGACGTTGTTGGGCCTCCAAGTGCAGAGGTTTGTAGGACAGTAGCAAATTTCCCTCAAGTGGATGACCTAAGGTTTACCAATCCATGGGAGGCGTAGGATGAAGATGGTCTCTCTCAAACAACCCTGCAACCAAATAACAAAAAGTCTCTTGTATCCCCAACACACCCAATACAATGGTAAATTGTATAGGTACACTAGTTCGGCGAAGAGATGGTGATACAAGTGCAATATGGACGGTAGATATATGTTTTTGTAATCTGAAAATATAAAAACAGAAAGGTAACTAATGATAAAAGTGAGCGTAAATGGTATTGCAATGCAAGGAAACAAGGCATAAGGTTCATACTTTCACTAGTGCAAGTTCTCTCAACAATAATAACATACTTGGATCATATAACTATCCCTCAACATGCAACAAAGAGTCACTCCAAAGCCACTAATAGAGGAGAACAAACGAAGAGATTATGTTTGGGTACGAAACCACCTCAAAGTTATCCTTTCTGTTCTATCTATTCAAGAGTCCGTAGTAAAATAACATGAAGCTATTCTTTCCATTCAATCTATCATAGAGTTCGTACTAGAATAACACCTTAAGACACAAATCAACCAAAACCCTAATGTCACCTAGATACTCCATTGTCACCTCAAGTATCCGTGGGCATAATTATACGATATGCATCACACAATCTCAGATTCATCTATTCAACTAACACAAAGTACTTCAAAGAGTGCCCCAAAGTTTCTACCGGAGAGTCAAGACGAAAACGTGTGCCAACCCTTATGCATAGGTTCATGGGCAGAACCCACAAGTTGATCACCAACACATACATCAAGTGGATCACGTGATATCCCATTATCACCACAGATACGCACGGCAAGACATACATCAAGTGTTCTCAAATCATTAAAGACTCAATCCGATAAGACAACTTCAAGAGGAAAACTCAATCCATTACAAGAGAGTAGAGGGGGAGAAACATCATAAGATCCAACTATAATAGCAAAGCTCGCAATACATCAAGATCGTGCCATAGAGAGAACATGAGAGAGAGAAAGAGAGCAAACACATAGCTACTGGTACATACCCTCAGCCCCGAGGGTGAACTACTCCCTCCTTGTCATGGATAAAGCCGAGATGATGAAGATGGCCACCGGTGATGGGTTCCCCCTCCGGCAGGGTGCCGTAACGGGCTCCCGAGAGGTTTTTGGTGGCTACAGAGGCTTGCGGCGGCGGAACTCCCGATCTATTGTGTTCTTTGATGTTTTTAGGGTATATGGGATTGTATAGGAGAAAGAAGTCGGTCGGGGGAGCCTCGAGGGACCCACGAGGGTGGAGGGCGCGCCCAGGGGGTGGGCGCGCCCCCCTATCTCGTGGCCTCCTCAACGCTTCCCTGGCTTGCACTCCAAGTTCCCGTGGTTGCTTCTGTTCCAAAAATAACTTTTCCGAAGGTTTCATTCCGTTTGGACTCCGTTTGATATTCCTTTTCTTCGAAACACTAAAATAGGCAAGAAAACAGCAATACGGTATGGGCCTCCAGTTAGTAGGTTAGTCCCAAAAATGATATAAATGTGTAAAGTAAAGCCCATAAACATCCAAAACGGGTAATATAATAGCATGGAACAATCAAAAATTATAGATACGTTGGAGACGTATCAGTGTGCCAGGCTGGCTGCGCTTGCCATGGAGGAACAAGGTTCCCGTCCAGAGCAGGTCTCCGGATGACGGTGCACCTAGCCCCACGGTGGGCGCCAAATGTCGGGTGGTTGGTGCGATGTATGCCAAAGGATGGCTAATGATAGTGGGAGCTAGTAATACATCGCCGATGCCTGGAAATTGGATAAGGCGTAAACATGCACGCCGACGCATCTTACCCAGGTTCGGGGCTCTCCTAGGAGATAACACCCCTAGTCCTGCTCTGCGGGGTCTCCGTTTTGGGGAACGTAGTAATTTCGAAAATTTCCTACGTACACGCAAGATCATGGTGATGCATAGCAACGAGAGGGGAGAGTGTAATCTACATACCCTTGTAGACCGTAAGCGGAAGCGTTAGCACAACGTGGTTGATGTAGTCGTACGTCTTCACGGCCCGACCGATCAAGAACCGAAACTACGGCACCTCCGAGTTCTAGCACACGTTCAGCTCGATGACGTCCCTCGAACTCCGATCCAGCCGAGTGTCGAGGGAGAGTTCCGTCAGCACGACGGCGTGGTGACGATCTTGATGTTCTACCGTCGCAGGGCTTCGCCTAAGCACCGCTACGATATTATCGAGGTGGAATATGGTGGAGGGGGCACCGCACACGGCTAAGAGATCCAAGGGATCAATTGTTGTGTCTTTGGTGCTAGCCCTGCCCCTCTATTTATATGTTGAGCCCCGGGGTCAAAACTTGGAGCAAAAGCCTCCTCAAAGTCGGTTTTGCCCGAAAGGCAAGAGTCCCACTCGAACTCCAGGACCAAACGCCACAATCCTTGGCGTTTGGCCCAGACGCCATGGGCCTCGGCGTCTGGCCCAGGGCCAGATGCCAGGGTCTCTGGCGTTTGGCCCCCTGGCCTCCGCAAAACTCCTTTTGCACTGACCTAAAGCCTCATGGGCTTGACCCCTTGGCCTAACCATATCATCCAATATATGAATCTTTACGTCTCGACCATTTCGAGACTCCTCGTCATGTCCCCGATCTCATCTGGGACTCCGAACTCCTTCGGTACATCAAAACATGTAAACTCATAATATAACTGTCATCGAAACCTTAAGCGTGCGGACCCTACGGGTTCGAGAACAATGTAGACATGACCTAGAACTTGTTTCCGGTCAATAACCAATAGCGGGACCTAGATGCCCATATTGGCTCCCACATATTCTACGAAGATCTTTATCGGTCAAACCGCATAACAACATACGTTGTTCCCTTTGTCATCGGTATGTTACATGCCCGATATTCGATCGTCAGTATCAAATACCTAGTTCAATCTCGTTACTGGCAAGTCTCTTTTCTCGTTACATAATGCATCATCCCGCAACTAACTCATTAGTCACATTTCTTGCAAGGCTTATAGTGATGTGCATTACCAAGAGGGCCCAGAGATACCTCTCCGACAATCGGAGTGACAAAACCTAATCTCGAAATACACCAATCCAACATGTACCTTCGGAGACACCTGTAGTACTCCTTTATAATCACCCAGTTACGTTGTGACGTTTGGTAGCACCAATAGTGTTCCTCTGGTAAACGGGAGTTGCATAATCTCATAGTTACAGGAACATGTATAAGTCATGAAGAAAGCAATAGCAATATACTAAACGATCAAGTGCTAGGCTAACGGAATGGGTCATGTCAATCACATCATTCTCCTAATGATGTGATCCCATTAATCAAATGACAACACATGTCTATGGTTAGGAAACATAACCATCTTTGATTAATGAGCTAGTCAAGTAGAGGCATACTAGTGACTATATGTTTGTCTATGTATTCACACATGTATCATGTTTCCGGTTAATACAATTCTAGCATGAATAATAAACATTTATCATGAAATAAGGAAATAAATAATAACTTTATTATTGCCTCTAGGGCATATTTCCTTCAGTCTCCCACTTGCACTAGAGTCAATAATCTAGTTCACATCGCTATGTGATTTAACACCAATATTCACATCTGCATGTGATTAATACCCATAGTTCACATCATCATGTGATCAACACCCAAAGGGTTTACTAGAGTCAATAATCTAGTTCACATCGCTTATGTGATTAACACCCAAAGAGTACTAAGGTGTGATCATGTTTTGCTCGTGAGAGAAGCTTAGTCAACGGGTCTGTCACATTCAGAGCCGTATGTATTTTGCAAATATTCTATGTCCACAATGCTCTGCACGGAGCTACTCTAACTAATTGCTCCCACTTTCAATATGTATCCAGATTGAGACTTAGAGTCATCTGGATTGGTGTAAAAGCTTGCATCGTTGTAACTTTTTACGACGGGCTCTTTTATTACCTCCATAATCAAGAAACATCTCCTTAGTCCTCACTAAGGATATTCTTGACCCATGACCAGTGATCTACTTATTAGATCAAAATTGTATTCCTTTGCCAAACACAGAGCAAGGTATACAATAGGTCTGTTCACAGCATAGCATACTTTATAGAACCTATGACTGAGGCATAGGGAATGACTTTTCATTCTCTTTCTATTTTCTACAATCGTCGGGTCTTGAGTCTTACTCAACTTCACACCTTGTAACACAGGCAAGAACTCCTTTCTTTGACTGTTCCATTTTGAACTATTTCAAAACTTTATCAAGGTATGTACTCATTGAAAAAACTTATCAAGCGTCTTGATCTATCTATATAGATCTTGATGCTCAATGTGTAAGCAGCTTCACCGAGGTCTTGCTTTGAAAAACTCTTATTCAAGTATCCTTTCATGCTATCCAAAATTTCCATATCATTTCCAATTAACAATATGTCATCCACATATAATATTAGAAATGCTACAGAGCTCCCACTCACTTTCTTGTAAATACAGGCTTCTTCAAAAGTCTGTATAAAACCATATGCTTTGATCAACTCATCAAAGCATATATTCCAACTCCGAGATGCTTGCACCAGTCCATAGATGGATCGCTGGAGCTTGCACAATTTGTTAGCACCTTTAGGATTGACAAAACCTTCTGGTTGCATCATATACAACTCTTCTTTAAGAAAACCATTAAGGAATGCAGTTTTGTTTATCCATTTGCCAGATTTCATAAAATGCGGCAATTGCTAACATGATTCAGACAGACTTAAGCATAGATATGAGTGAAAAACTCTCATCGTAGTCAACACCTTGAACTTGTCAAAAAGCTTTTGCGACAATTCTAGCTTTGTAGATAGTAACACTATCAGCGTCCGTCTTCCTCTTGAAGATCCATTTAATCTCAATGTCTCGCTGATCATTGGGCAAGTCAATCAAAGTCCATACTTTGTTTTCATACATGGATCTTATCTCAGATCTCATGGCCTCAAGCCATTTCGTGGAATCTGGGCTCATCATCGCTTCCTCATAGTTCGTAGGTTCATCATGGTCTAGTAACATGACTTCCAGAACATGATTATTGTACCACTCTGGTGCGGATCTTACTCTGGAAGACCTACAAGGTTTGGTAGCAACTTGATCTGAAGTTTCATGATCATCATCATTAACTTCCTTACTAATTGGTGTAGGAATCACTGGAACTGATTTCTGTGATGAACTACTTTCCAATAAGGGAGAAGGTACAATTACCTCATCAAGTTCTAGTTTCCTCCCACTCACTTCTTTCGAGAGAAACTTCTTCTCTAGAAAGGATCCATCTTAGCAACGAATAACTTGCCTTCAGATCTGTGATAGAAGGTGTACCCAATAGTTACCTTTGGGTATTCTATGAAGACGCACTTCTCCAATTTGGGTTCGAGCTTATCAGGTTGAAAACCTTTTTCATATAAGCATCGCAACTCCAAGCTTTAAGAAACGAGAGCTTAGGTTTACTGCTAAACCATAGTTCATACGATGTCGTCTCAACGGATTTAGATGTTGCCCTATTAAACGTGAATGTAGCTGTCTCTAATGCATAACCCCAAAACGATAGTGGTAAACCAATAAGAGACATCATAGATCGCACCATATCTAGTAAAGTACGATTACGACGTTCGGACACACCATTACATTGTGGTGTTCCAGATGGCGTGAATTGCGAAACTATTTCACATTGTTTCAAATGAAGACCAAACTCATAACTCAAATATTCGTCTCCACGATCAGATCCTAGAAACTTTATTTTTTTTGTTACGATGATTTTTCCACTTCACTCTGAAATTCTTTGAACTTTTCAACTATTTCAGACTTATGTTTCATTAAGTAGATATACCCATATCTGCTCAAATCATCTGTGAAGGTTAGAAAATAACGATACTTGCCATGAGCCTTAACACTCATCGGATCGCATACATCGGTATGTATTATTTCCAATAAGTCAGTAGTTCCTTCCATTGTTCCAGAGAACGGAGTTTTAGTCATCTTGCCCAAAAGGCACGGTTCGCAAGCATCAAGTGATTCATAATCAAGTGATTCCAAAATCCCATCAGCATGGAGTTTCTTCATGCGCTTTACACCAATATGACCTAAACTGCAGTGCCACAAATAAGTTGCACTATCATTATTAACTTTGCATCTTTTGGTTTCAATATTATGAATATGTGTATCACTACGATCGAGATCCAACGAACCATTTTCATTGGGTGTGTAACCATATAAGGTTTTATTCATGTAAACAGAACAACAATTTATTCTCTTACTTAAATGAATAACCGTATTGCAATAAACATGATCAAATCATATTCATGCTCAACGCAAACACCAAATAACACTTATTTAGTTTCAACACTAATCCCGAAAGTATAGGGAGTGTGCGATGATGATCATATCAATCTTGGAACTACTTCCAACACACATCGTCACCTCGCCTTTTCACTATTTTCTGTTTATTCTGCAACTCCCGTTTTGAGTTACTACTCTTAGCAACTGAACCAGTATCAAAATGCCGAGGGGTTGCTATAAACACTAGTAAAGTACACATCAATAACATGTATATCCAATATACCTTTGTTCACTTTTGCCATCCTTCTTATCCGCCAAATACTTGGGGTAGTTCCACTTCCAGTGACCAGTCCTTTTGCAGTAGAATCACTTAGTCTTAGGCTTAGGTCCAGACTTGGGCTTCTTCACTTGAGCAGCAACTTGCTTGCTGTTCTTCTTGAAGTTCCCCTTCTTCCCTTTATCTTGAAACTGGTGATCTTGTCCACCATCAACACTTTGATGTTTTTATTTGATTTCTACCTTCGCAGATTTTTGCATCGCGAAGAGCTTGGGAATTGTTTTCATCATCCCTTGCATATTATAGTTCATCACGAAGTTCTACTAACTTGGTGGTGGTGACTAGAGAATTCTGTCAATCACTATCCTATCTGGAAGATTAACTCCCACTTGATTCAAGTGATTGTAGTACCCAGACAATCTGAGCACATGCTCACTAGTTGAGCGATTCTCCTCCATCTTTTAGCTACAGAACTTGTTGGAGACTTCATATCTCTCAACTCGGGTATTTGCTTGAAATATTAACTTCAACTCCTGGAACATCTCATATGGTCCATGACGTTCAAAACGTCTTTGAAGTCCCGATTCTAAGCTGTTAAGTATGATGCACTAAACTATCAAGTAGTCATCATATTGAGCTAGCCAAACGTTCATAACGTCTGCATTTGCTCCTGCAATAGTCTGTCACCTAGCGGTGCATTAAGGACATAATTCTTCTGTGCAGTAATGAGGATAAACCTCAGATCACGGATCCAATCCGCATCATTGCTACTAACATTTTTCAACACAATTTTCTCTAGTAACATATCAAAATAAAAATATGAAAGCAACAACGCAAGCTATTGATCTACAACACAATTTGCAAAATACAACCAGGACTTAGTTCATCATAAATTTAAGTTCAGTTAATCATATTACTTAAGAACTCCCACTTAGATAGACATCCCTCTAATCTTCCAAGTGATTACGTGATCCATATCAACTAAACCATGTCCGATCATCACGTGAGATGGAGTAGTTTCAATGGTGAACATTACTATGTTGATCATATCTACTATATGATTCACGTTCGACCTTTCGGTCTCCGTGTTCCGAGGCCATATCTGTATATGCTAGGCTCGTCAAGTTTAACCTGAGTATTCCGCGTGTGCAACTGTTTTGCACCCGTTGTATTTGAACGTAGAGCCTATCACACCCGATCATCACGTGGTGTCTCAGCAGGAAGAACTTTCACAACGGTGCATACTCAGGGAGAACACTTCTTGATAATTAGTGAGAGATCATCTTAAAATGCTACCGTCAATCAAAGCAAGATAAGATGCATAAAGGATAAACATCACATGCAATCAATATAAGTGATATGATATGGCCATCATCATCTTGTGCTTGTGATCTCCATCTTCGAAGCACCGTCATGATCACCATCGTCACCGGCGCGACACCTTGATCTCCATCGTAGCATCGTTGTCGTTATGCCATCTATTGCTTCTACGACTATCGCTACCGCTTAGTGATAAAGTAAAGCAATTACAGGGCGTTTGCATTTCATACAATAAAGCGACAACCATATGGCTCCTGCCAGTTGCCGATAACTTCGGTTACAAAACATGATCATCTCATACAATAAAATATAGCATCACGTCTTGACCATATCACATCACAACATGCCCTGCAAAAACAAGTTAGACGTCCTCTACTTTGTTGTTGCAAATTTTACGTGGCTGCTACGGGCTTAGCAAGAACCGTTCTTACCTACGCATCAAAAACCACAACGATAGTTCGTCAAGTTAGTGCTGTTTTAACCTTCGCAAGGACCGGGCGTAGCCACACTCGATTCAGCTAAAGTGAGAGAGACAGACACCCGCCAGCCACCTTTAAGCACGAGTGCTCGTAACGGTGAAACCAGTCTCGCGTAAGCGTACGCGTAATGTCGGTCGGGGCCGCTTCATCTCACAATACCGCTGAACCAAAGTATGACATGCTGGTAAGCAGTATGACTTGTATCGCCCACAACTCACTTGTGTTCTACTCGTGCATATAACATCAACGCATAAAACCTAGGCTCGGATGCCACTGTTGGGGAACGTAGTAATTTCGAAAATTTCCTACGTACACGCAAGATCATGGTGATGCATAGCAACGAGAGGGGAGAGTGTAATCTACATACCCTTGTAGACCGTAAGCGGAAGCGTTAGCACAACGCGGTTGATGTAGTCGTACGTCTTCACGGCCCGACCGATCAAGCACCGAAACTACGGCACCTCCGAGTTCTAGCACACGTTCAGCTCGATGACGTCCCTCGAACTCCGATCCAGCCGAGTGTCGAGGGAGAGTTCCGTCAGCACGACGGCGTGGTGATGATCTTAATGTTCTACCGTCGCAGGGCTTCGCCTAAGCACCGCTACGATATTATCGAGGTGGACTATGGTGGAGGGGGGCACCGCACACGGCTAAGAGATCCAAGGGATCAATTGTTGTGTCTTTGGTGCTAGCCCTGCCCCTCTATTTATATGTTGAGCCCCGGGGTCGAAACTTGGAGCAAAAGCCTCCTCAAAGTCAGTTTTGCCCGAAAGGCAAGAGTCCCACTCGGACTCCAGGACCAAACGCCACAATCCTTGGCGTCTGGCCCAGACGCCATGGGCCTCGGCGTCTGGCCCAGGGCCAGACGCCAGGGTCTCTAGCGTTTGGCCCCCTGGCCTCCGCAAAACTCCTTTTGCACCGACCTAAAGCCTCATGGGCTTGACCCCTTGGCCTAACCATATCATCCAATATATGAATCTTTACGTCTCGACCATTTCGAGACTCCTCGTTATGTCCCCGATCTCATCCGGGACTCCGAACTCCTTCAGTACATCAAAACATGTAAACTCATAATATAACTCTCATCGAAACCTTAAGCGTGCGGACCCTACGGGTTCGAGAACAATGCAGACATGACCTAGAACTTGTTTCCGGTCAATAACCAATAGCGAGACCTTGATGCCCATATTGGCTCCCACATATTCTACGAAGATCTTTATCGGTCAAACCGCATAACAACATACGTTGTTCCCTTTGTCATCGGTATGTTACTTGCCCGAGATTCGATCGTCGGTATCCAATACCTAGTTCAATCTCGTTACCGGCAAGTCTCTTTTCTCGTTACATAATGCATCATCCCGCAACTAACTCATTAGTCACATTGCTTGCAAGGCTTATAGTGATGTGCATTACCGAGAGGGCCCAGAGATACCTCTCCGACAATCGGAGTGACAAAACCTAATCTCGAAATACGCCAACCCAACATGTACCTTCGGAGACACCTGTAGTACTCCTTTATAATCACCCAGTTACGTTGTGACGTTTGGTAGCACCCAAAGTGTTCCTCCGGTAAACGGGAGTTGCATAATCTCATAGTTACAGGAACATGTATAAGTCATGAAGAAAGCAATAGCAATATACTAAACGATCAAGTGCTAGGCTAACGGAATGGGTCATGTCAATCACATCATTCTCCTAATGATGTGATCCCATTAATCAAATGACAACACATGTCTATGGTTAGGAAACATAACCATCTTTGATTAATGAGCTAGTCAAGTAGAGGCATACTAGTGACTATATGTTTGTCTATGTATTCACACATGTATCATGTTTTCGGTTAATACAATTCTAGCATGAATAATAAACATTTATCATGAAATAAGGAAATAAATAATAACTTTATTATTGCCTCTAGGGCATATTTCCTTCACTCCGCATGATCACTAGATCGACAAGTGGCTACAAGGTTGCTCCTTGAACTGCTCGGCTAGAGGAGGAAGAAGGGCAACGCTAACTCTACTCCTCTCTCTATGTGTGTGTGTAATCTCTAAGAAGTTGAACCCTTTGCATGGGTTCCATGGGGGGGTTATATAGGCCTACCCCCTAGGGGTACAATGGTAATCCGGCCAGGTGTAGGCCCGGGCCATCAGTGTCTATGGTCGTCGGCTTCTCCGCCGGCTGCTGGGGCCCGCCGCCTGGCGGGTCCCGTCGGCTGCCGGGTTCTCACCCGGCAGGTAGGTCCCGCTGCTTGTGGATCCTATCGGCTGCTCATCATTGTAGCCCTACCTCTGATGATGAGGGTTTGGTCAGGGGGAGCATGGCTATAGTACCGCCGCCTGGTGGGCGTTCACTGTAGCCACTTCCCGTCTCATCTGGTTAATGGCGCACAAACTTCAAGGGAAGGGGGGGCCAGTTGCTCGGAGCCGGCCTCCCCTATGCTGACTGGTCTAGGCATGCCGCCTTCTGGTATCTCGCGGACAAGTAGGTCCCACCGCCTACGGGCTGTACCGATAGCCCGTCGTGGGAGCATGGCCGCTCTGCCATGGATGATGTCATGGGTAGTGTGGCAACAGTGCTGCGCTGGGCTAGGGATGGCCACCCAGTACGTTGCACTGTGGTCACGTCCGTTCCTGGATTCGGGGGTGGCAGGCTGAACTGTAGCCACGCCCTGTCTCATCGCTTTTATGTGGGTGCAAATTTTGAGGGCGCATGAATGGGCCGCTTGCTAGGAGTCGGCCGCCTTGGCGGCCGCCTGTCAGGAGTCGGCCACTCTGGTGGCCGCCAGCTTGGAGTCGGCCCGTTCTGGGGCCGCCCTTTGGGCCTTGCCGCCTTCCTACAGCTGGCCGCTTGGACTAGCCATCCATAAGAAGGCGGTCCTTTGTTCTTGATGCTTGAGGGGCGCAGCCGGCCCCGATGTCTTGAAACATCATGGGGAGCAGATAGGGCTACCCGTGGTCATTTACTCCTACAAGAATGCTCTTTCAATTTGCACTTAGTGGATTCTACTATTAAAAAGCATGTGGGAAGAATCAATGATGTTCTTATTCTTGCAAATAGGAATTGTGTGCCCATAGATTTTATTGTTCTTGGTATTGATTGCAATCCGTCTTGTCCAACTATTCTTGGTAGACCATTTTTACATACTATTGGTGCCGTGATTGATATGAAAGAAGGCATTGTTAAATTTCAATTTCCACTAAGGAAGGGAATGGAAAACTTACCTAGAACAAGAATTAGGCCACCATATAAATCAATCCTAAGGGCATCTTATGGATCTAGAACCGAAGATGACAACACTTAGATCCTACGCGTTATGCCTAGCTAGGGGCGTAAAACGATAGCGCTTGTTGGGGGTGGCAACCCAATGAATAAATTTATTTTTTCTTTCTATTCTTGAGTGTTAGCATAATTATGCTACTGTTATGATTGTGTTTTTTGTGATTTAATTAGTATTTGTGCCAAGTAAGGCCTTTGGGTTGATTTGGGTGAAAGATGATTTGATCTTGCTCAAAAACAGAAACTTATGCACTCATGAAAATAGTTTTAATAAATCACAGAAAAGTGCTTTTGAGTTGATTCTTTTCGCAGAAGATTAATATACAAATTACCCAGGTTTTCCTAGTTTCGCAAGACTTTTGGAGTTACAGAAGTATTTGAAATATTCAGATTGCTACAGACTATTCTGTTTTTGACAGATTCTATTTTCTTTGCGTTGTGTGCTTGTTTTGATGATTCTATGGTTTTCTTTGATGACTTTTTGCCATAGAAAAGTTGAAATACAGTAGATATAATGCAAAAACAAAATAAGAATATGTTTGCTACAGTACTTATAGCAGTGGTTTGTTTTCTTATACTAACGGATCTCACGAAGGTTTTGTTGGAGTTTTTGTGATTGAAGTTTTCAAGTTTTGGGTGATTTTACGATGGATGAAGGAATAAGGATCAGCAAAAGGCTAAGCTTGGGGATGCCCGAGGCACCCCAAGATAATATTCAAAGAAGTAGCAAGCAACTAAGCTTGGGGATGCCCCAAGTGGCATCCCCGCTTTCTTCTAACAACCATCGGTATTTTACTTGAAGCTATATTTTTATTCGTCACATATTATGAGTTTTGCTTGGAGCGTCTTGTATGATATGAGTCTTTGCTTGTTTTGCTTTGTGTTCTAAGTATTGAATCCTTGCTGGACACACCCTTTTGAGAGAGCCAAAAATTATGCTATGCTTGCCCCATGCTCCACTTAAATTTTTAGAGCCATGAATTTTCTCTAGTGCTTCACTTATATCTTTTTTAGCACGGTGTGATTTTTTATTTTTGAAGAAATTCTCTCATGCTTCACTTAGATTTATTTGGGAGTTAGTAAAATTTTAAGAAATTCTCTCTTGCTTCACTTAGATTATTTTGAGAGAAAGAAAAAAAATCATGCTCATGATCTTCACTTATATTTGTTTGAGCTTATCAAAAGCAACATATGAAAATAGTCCCAAAGTGATAGATATCCAAGGAGGATATAATAAACACTTTCACGAAGATCATTGGACAAAATAAACTTGATTCTTAGTAATGGTTTTGAGATATGACGATAAGATATGTGAGTCATGTTGATGAGTAATTGTGCTTTAGTAAGAATATCGATGTTAAGGTTTGTGATTCCCTATGCAAGCACGGAAGTCAATAGTTATGCAATGAAATTTATATCCTACTTATGGTGCATTATTCGATGTTACTTATGGTTAATGCTTGGGTATGAGATTTTTCACTTTTTGGTTGGTCGCTTCTCAATCTTTTTGCTAGCCTTCATTTTTGCACTAAGTATGATCAGTACTTGTGCATCCAAAACCCTTTAAACCAGTTTTCCCTTATGAGTCCACTATACCTACCTATATGCGGTATTTCCATGCCGTTCTAAGCAAATTTGCATGTGCCATCTCTAATTTTCAAAATAAATTTCTCTTTTGTGTGTTGTACCGCTCGCGAGGCGGTGAAGGGTGACCAATATTTTCCATGCTAGATGTGTTATTCTCACGATGAGTGTTTATTCACTTGTCATTGCACGAGAGTATGACAAAGGTATTAGGGATGCCCAGTCCCGAAATGAATAATAAATTTACTTTATGTTATCAAATAATAAATTCCTTGGAAAGTGTGGGTATGGAAGGCAACTGTGGATTCGGGTAGCCATGGAAAGTGAAAGTAATGGTGGAAAAAGGAATAAAGTTTATTTTCTGTTTGGGAACCGCCTATGATGTATCTAGCATGGAAAGTGTTCAGATCTCTAAGTCGTTTCATTGGTGGGAAAAGTATGCCTCTCAAAAATATTTTTATCTCTCAATTTAGGCTTTGAGCTCTGGCACCTCTACAAATCCCTACTTCCCTCTGCGAAGGGCCTTTCTTTTACTTATGCAATTATTATTTTGAATTTTATTATCCATCTTCTCTTATAAAGCACCAACTAAGGGGCACTATGATCATATTTGAGCATTAGGTGTAGCTAATATTCGAGCATGTTTCATGAATGGATCAATGATTGAGCATAATGGGCTAGGGATAACTTGCTTTAGTGTTGATATTTTAAAAGACATGGTTGCTTGTTGGTATGCTTGAGTATTAAAGTCTTCATGTCAAAACTAGACTATTGCTTTGAATCATATAAAAGTCCATATGTCCATGGTATAAAGAAAACAAATGGGATGAACATGTTAGGCTGCATTCCACGTCAAAAATTCTGTTTTTATCATTTACCTACTCGAGGACGAGCAGGAATTAAGCTTGGGGATGTTGATACGTCTCCAACGTATCTATATTTTTTTATTGTTCCATCATGTTATATTATCATTCTTGGATGTTTTACAATCATTTTATAGTCATTTTATATCATTTTTTGGTACTAACCTATTGACATAGTGCCCATTGCCAGCTGTTATTTTCTGCATGTTTTTAGATCGCGGGAAATCAGTATCAAACGGAGTCCAAACATAACAAAACTTTTTGAGGATTTTTTTTGGGCCAGAAGACATCCAGTGAGGCAAGGCTGCACCTGGGGGGTGACTCGAGGAGGGCAGCACCCACCAGGGCATGCAAGGAGGCCCAGGCACGCCTTGGTGGGTTGTGACCACCTCGGGTGCCCCCTGAACCACCTCTTTGCTCTATAAATACCCCAATATTCCAGAAACCCTAGGGGAGTGGACGAAAATCAATTCCAGCCACAATAGAGTCCAAAACCACCAGATTCAATCTAGACACCATCACAGAGGGGTTCACCACTTCCATTGGTGCCTCTCCGATGATGCATGACTAGTTGTTTGTAGACCTATGGGTCCGTAGTTAGTAGCTAGATGGCTTCCTCTCTCTCTCTCTCTCTCTTGATTATCAATACAAGGGTCTCTTGGAGATCCATATGATGAAGCCTTTCTGCGTGTGTTTGTTGGGATCCGATGAACTTTGAGTTCATGATCAGATCTATGTTTTTATCCATGAAAATTATTTGAGTCTTCTTTGATCTCTTATATGCATGATTGATTATAGCCTCGTATTTCTTCTCCGATATTTGGGTTTTGTTTGGCCAACTTGATCTATTTATCTTGCAATGGGAAGAGGTGCTTTGTAGTGGGCTTGATCTTACGGTGCTTGATCCTAGTGACAGAAGGGGAACTGACACGTATGTATCATTGCTACTAAGGATAAAACGATGGAGTCTATCTCTACATAGATAGATCTTGTCTACATCATGTCATCATTCTTATTGCATTACTTCGTTTCTCCATGAACTTAATACACTAGATGCATGCTGGATAGCGGTCGATGTGTGGAGTAATAGTAGTAGATGCAGGCAGGAGTCGGTCTACTAATCTTGGGCGTGATGCATATATTATGATCATTGCCTAGATATCGTCATGATTATTTGAAGTTCTATCAATTGCCCAATAGTAGTTGTTTTCCCACCGTTTGCTTTTTTTCTCGAGAGAAGCCACTAGTGAAATCTACGGCCCCCGGGTCTCTTTACATCATATTTGCCTTTGCGATCTATTTTCCTTTGCATTTATTTTCAGATCTATTAAACCAAAAATACAAAAATACCTTGCTGCAATTTATTTGTTCTGTGATCTATTTATCCTATCTACCACTTTTACCTCACGTTATTTTCCTATCTTGAGGCACCGTACCCGAAAGGGATTGACAACCCCTTTAACACGTCGGGTTGCGAGTATTTGTTATTTGTGTGCAGGTTCTGTTTACGTGGTGTGAGGAGGTTCTCCTACTGGTTCGATAACCTTGGTCTCATCACTTAGGGAAGTACCTACCGTCGCTATGCTGCATCATCCATTCCTCTTTGGGGAAATACCGACGTAGTTCTAGCAGACATCAGGGCTCTCATCTTCTCCATCGATGACTCGGCTTCTCAGCTCGCCCAAGGGGTGCCAGTGAAAGGCGTTACTTCTTTCCTGAGCTATACTTTGATAGACGCTACCACCAACTAGCCGTTGAAACAGGCATTATCTTAGGTACTACCTAAATTTATTTTTACAACCCTCCCAACCTCTTACCAGCTGTGTTTGTTGGACACTTGAGTATATGTATATATTACAGGATTGGCTCAAACCCCTCCCCTCCCAAGTAGCTCCTCGGGCGATTCCGGAGGGTAAACCCTAGCGCTGGTAGCCGTATCCCCTTCCCCTCCTTTCCCTCGCCACTGTCGGGGCGTGCCGCCGGTCGAAGGCTGGCTGGCATCAGCGTGTTGGAAATATGCCCTAGAGGCAATAATAAAAGTGTTATTATTATATTTCTTTGTTCATGATAATAGTATTTTATTCATTCTATAACTGTATTATCCGGAAATCGTAATACACGTGTGAATACATAGACCACAATATGTCCCTAGTAAGCCTCTAGTTGACTAGCTCGTTGTGATCAACAGATAGTCATGGTTTCCTGGCTATGGACATTGGATGTCGTTGATAACGGGATCACATCATTAGGAGAATGATGTGATGCACAAGATCCAATCCTAAGCATAGCACAAAGGTCAGTTAGTTCGTTTGCTAGAGCTTTTCCAATGTCAAGTATCTCTTCCTTAGACCATGAGATCGTGTAACTCCCGGATATCGTAAGAGTGCTTTGGGTGTACCAAATGTCACAACGTAACTGGGTGACTATAAAGGTGCACTACAGGTATCTCCGAAAGTCTCTGTTGGGTTGACACGGATCGAGACTGGGATTTGTCACTCCGTATGACGGAGAGGTATCTCTGGGCCCACTTGGTAATGCATCATCATAATGAGCTCAAGGTGATCAAGTGTTTGATCACGGGATCATGCATTGCGGTACGAGTAAAGTGACTTGCCGGTAACGAGACTGAACGAGGTATTGGGATACCGACGATCGAGTCTCGGGCATGTAACGTACCGATTGACAAAGGGAATTGTATACGGGGTTTGATCGAATCCTCGACATCGTGGTTCATCCGATGACATCATCGAGGAGCATGTGGGAGCCAACATGGGTATCCAGATCCCGCTGTTGGTTATTGACCGGAGAGTCTCGGTCATGTCTGCATGTCTCCCGAACCCGTAGGGTCTACACACTTAAGGTTCGGTGACGCTAGGGTTATTAGGAAGACAAGTATGTGATTACCGAATGTTGTTCGGAGTCCCGAATGAGATCCCGGACGTCACGAGGAGTTCCGGAATGGTCCGGAAGTAAAGTTTTATATATGGGAAGTTGTTAAACGGACACCGGAAAGTTTCGGGGTCATACCGGTATTGTACCGGGACCACCGGAAGGGTTCCGGGGGTCCACTAGGTGGGGCCACCCCTCCCGGGGGGGCACTTGGGCTGCGTAGGGATAGCAGCCAGCCCCTAGTGGGCTTGGCGCCCCCCCCCCCTTGGGCCCATGCGCCTAGGGTTGGGGGGGGAAACCCTAAAGGGGGCGCACCCCCCTTGCTTGGGGGGCAAGCCCCCCACCCTTTGGCCACCGCCCCCCTCTAGGGTTTCCCCTAGAGGGCCGGCCCCCTTTCCCCTCTCCTCCTATATATAGAGGGGTGAGGGGAGGGCTGCTGCACGACACAACTCAAGGCGCAGCCCCTCCCCTCCCCAACACCTCTCCTCCTCCGTACGTGCTTAGCGAAGCTCTATCGGAGTACTGCTGCACTAACTGCACCACACCGTCGTGCTGCCGTTGGAGCTGCCTTCCTCAACCTCTCCTTCCTCCTTGCTGGATCAAGACGGAGGAGACGTCCATCGTCCCGTACGTGTGTTGAACGCGGAGGTGCTGTCCGTTCAGGACTTGGTCATCGGTGATCCGAATCACGACGAGTACGACTCCATCATCACCATCCCCTTGAACGCTTCCGCACTCGATCTACAAGTGGTATGTAGATGCAAAATCTTCCCCTTGACTCGTTGCTTAGATGAACTCATAGATGGATCTTGGTGAAACCGTAGGAAAATTTTTAATTTTCTGCAACGTTCCCCAACACAGCGACGGTGGGGTGCTACCTCTTGAGCACTACGTTGGTTTTCCCTTGAAGAGGAAAGGGTGATGCAGCAAAGTAGCGTAAGTATTTCCCTTAGTTTTTGAGAACCAAGGTATCAATCCAGTAGGAGGCTCCTCAAAAGCCCCTCGTACCTACACAAACAAACAAGAACCTCGCAACCAACGCGATAAAGGGGTTGTCAATCCCTTCACGATAACTGCAAAAGTGAGATCTGATAGAGATAAAAAGATAAGATAAATATTTTTGGTATTTTTATGATATACAGAGAAAAGTAAAGATTGCAAATAAAGATAGATCAGAAACTTATATGATAAAAGATAGGCCCGAGGGCATAGGTTTCACTAGTGGCTTCTCTCAATATAGCATAATTATCACGGTGGGTGAACAAATTACTATCGAGAAATTGATAGAAAAGTGCATAGTTATGAGAATATCTAGGCATGATCATGTATATAGGCATCACGTCCGCAACAAGTAGACTGAAACAATTCTGCATCTACTACTATTACTCCACACATCGACCGACTCTTGCCTGCATCTAGAGTATTAAGTTCATAAGAATAGAATAACGCATTAGGCAAGATGACATGATGTAGAGGGATAAATTCAAACAATATGATATAAACCCCACCGTTTTATCCTCGATGGCAACAATACAATATGTGCCTTGCTGTCCCTGCTGTCACTGGGAAAGGGCACTGCAAGATTGAACCCAAAGCTAAGCACTTCTCCCATTGCAAGAAAGATCAATCTAGTAGGCCAAACCAAACTGATAATTCGAAGAGACTTGCAAAGATAACCAATCACACATAAAAGAATCCAGAGAAGATTCAATTATTTATCATATATAAACTTGATCATAAACCCACAATTCATCGGATCTCGACAAACACACCACAAAAAGAGTTACATCAAATAGATCTCCAAGAAGATCATGGAGAACTTTGTATTGAGATTCAAAGAGAGAGAAGAAGCCATCTCGCTAATAACTATGGACCCGAAGGTCTATGGTAAACTACTCACAACTCATCGGAGAGGCTATGGTGTTGATGTAGAAGCCCTCCATGGTTGATTCCCCCTTCGGCAGAGCGGCGGCGAAGGCTCCAAGATGGGATCTCGCGGATACAGAAGGTTGTGGCGGTGGAAATAGTTTTTCGTGGTGCTCCTGGATGTTTTCAAGGTACGTGGGTATATATAGGCCAAGGAGGTAGGTCAGGGGATCCACAAGGGGCCCACGAGGGTGGGGGCGCGCCCACTCCCTAGGGCGCGCCTTGCACCCTCGTGGCTGCCTTGGCTAATTCTTGACGTCCACTCCAAGTCTCCTGGATTGCGTTTGTTCCAAAAAGATCGCTCCCGAAGGTTTCATTCCGTTTGGACTCCGTTCAATATTCCTTTTCTTCTAAACACTGAAATAGGCAAAAAAACAGCAATTTGGGCTGGGCCTCCGGTTAGTAGGTTAGTCCCAAAAATGATATAAAAGTGTAAAGTAAAGCCCATAAACATCCAAAACGGGTAATATAATAGCATGGAACAATAAAAAATTATAGATACGTTGGAGGCGTATCAAGCATCCCCAAGCTTAATTCCTGCTCGTCCTCTAGTAGGTAAATGATAAAAACAAAATTTTTGATGTGGAATGCTACCTAGTATATTTCTCAATGTAATTTTATTTATTGTGGCATTAATGTTCAGATCCAAATGATTCAATACAAAAGTTCATATTGACATAAGAAATTGTAATACTTCAAGCATACTAACAAGGCAATCATGTCTTCTCAAAATAACATGTCTAAAGAAAGTTCATCCCTACAAAATCATATAGTTAGGCTATGCTTCATTTTCATCACACAAAATACTCCCATCAAGCACAACCCCGGTTTCATCCAAGCAATTGGTTCATACTTTTTAACGCGCTTCAGCTTTTTTTAACTCTCACGCAATACATGAGCGCGAGCCATGGATATAGCACTATGGGTGGAATAGAATATGATGATGGAGGTTGTGTGGAGAAGACAAAAAAGGAGAAAATCCATCATTGACGAGGCTAATCAACGGGCTATGGAGATTCCCATCAATTGATGTCAACATGAGGAGTAGGGATTGCCATGCAACGGATACACTAGAGCTATAAACGTATGAAAGCACAACAAAAGAAACTAAGTGGGTGTGCATCCAACTTGCTTGCTCACGAAGACCTAGGGCATTTTGAGGAAGCCCATCATTGGAATATACAAGCCAAGTTCTATAATGAAAAATTCCCACTAGTATATGAAAGTGACAACATAAGAGACTCTCTATATGAAGAACATGGTGCTACTTTGAAGCACAAGTGTGGAAAAAGATAGTAACATTGTCCCCCTTTTTTATTTAATTCTCTATTTTGGGGCCTTTTTGCCTTTCTTTTTTCTTCTTTTTTTATTGCCCTTCCTCTTTTATTTGGCCTTTCCTTTTTTTAAGGGACAATGCTCTAATAATGATGATCATCACACTTCTCTTTATTTACAACTCATTGATTACAACTCGATACTAGAACATGATATGACTCTATATGAATGCCTCCGGTGGTGTACCGGGATGGGCAACGAATCAAGAGTAACATGTATGAAAAATTATGCATGCGGGCTTTGCCACGAATACGATGTCAACTACATGATCATGCAAGGCAATATGACAATGATGATGCATGTCATGATAAACGGAACGGTGGAAAGTTGCATGGCAATATATCTCGGAGTGGCTATGGAAATGCCATAATAGGTAGGTATGGTGGCTGTTTTGAGGAAGATATAAGGAGGTTTATGCGTGATAGAGCGTATCGAATCACGGGTTTGGATGCACCGGCGAAGTTTGCACCAACTCTCAAGGTGAGAAAGGGCAATGCACGGTACCTAAGAGGCTAGCAATGATGGAAAGGTAAGAGTGCGTATAATCCATGGACTCACATTAGTCATAAAGAACTCATATACTTATTGCAAAAGTTCTATTAGCCCTCGAAGCAAAGTACTACTACGCATGCTCCTAGGGGGGAGGTTGGCAGGAGTTAACCATCGCGCTCCCCCGACCTCCACACATAAGGAAGGCAATCAAAAGAGCACCCCATGCGACAAATTTGTTACACAACTTTTACCATATGTGCATGCTACGGGACTTGCTAACTTCAACACAAGTATTTCTCAATTTCATCATTATGCAACTAGCTGACTCTAACATTACCACCTTTATATCTCAAAACAATTATCAAGCAGCAAATTGATCATAGCATCCAATTCACTTCCTATGATAGTTTTTATTATACCCAACTTGATGTCCATCATTCTAGGACCAATTTTATAACCATAGCGAATACCATGATGTTCTCAAAGACTCTCGAAATAATATAAGTGAAGCATGAGAGATCAACAAATTCTACAAAATAAAACCACCGCCTTGCTCTAAAAGATATAAGTGAAGCACTAGAGCAAAATTATCTAGCTCAAAAGATATAAGTGAAGCACATAGAGTATTGTAATTAATTCCAAATCATGTGTGTCTATCCCAAAAGGTGTGTACAGCAAGGATGATTGTGGTAAACTAAAAATCAAAGACTCATATCCTACAAGATGCTCCTAGCAAAACACATATCATGTGGTGAATAAAAATATAGCTCCAAGTAAACTTACCTATAGACGAAGACGAAAGAGGGGATGCCTTCCGGGGCATCCCCAAGCTTAGGCTTTTGGTTGTCCTTGGATTATCTTGGGGTGCCATGGGCATCCCCAAGCTTAGGCTCTTGCCACTCCTTATTCCATAGTCCATCAAATCTTTACCCAAAACTTGAAAACTTCACAACACAAAACTCAACAGGAAATCTCATAAGCTCCGTTAGTGCAAGAAAGAAAAACCACCACTTAAGGTACTGTAATGAACTCATTCTTTATTTATATTGGTGTTAAACCAACTGTATTCCAACTTCTCTATGGTTCATACCCCCCCCCACCCCCGGTACTAGCCATAGATTCATCAAAACAAGCAAACAACACACAAAAAACAGAATCTATCAAAAACAGAACAGTCTGTAGCAATCTGTATCTTCCGAATACTTATGAACTCTAAAACTCCTACCAAAATAGGGAGTCCTGGGAAATTTGTCTATTGATACACTGAAAAAAGAATCAACAAAAAATCACGTTTCTGTGATTTATTAAAATTATTCTCGTGCGTGCAAAAGTTTCTGTTTTTCAGCAGAATCAAGTTAACTATCACCGTAGGTTGTCATATAGGTTCTACTTGGCACAAACACTAATTAAAACAAAAAATCACATCTAAACAGAGGCTAGATGAACTATTTATTACTAAACAAAAGCAAAAAAGCAAGGAACAAAAATAAAATTGGGTTGTCTCCCAACAAGCGCTATCGTTTAACGCCCCTAGCTAGGCATAAAAGCAAGAATAGATCTAAGTATTGCCATCTTTGGCATTCAATTCATAAGTGGCTCGCATAATAGATTCGTAAGGTAGTTTGTTTTTCTTTCTAGCCCTGTTCAAGAATTCATCCGATTAACCAGTTAACTTGCCGATTAATCCCTACTCGTAGGGTCACCGAGTAGCCTATAAACCGATAAATCGTCCGGTTAATTGATTAGATGTCCGATTAACTTGCCGATTAGCCGATTAATCCCCTACTCGCTAGCCAACCGAGCAGCTACCAGTTAACGATTTCCTCAACAATGCTTTCTAGGAAAGTGTTCCATGCCTTTCCTTAATGGAAATTGGAATCTAATATTCCCTTCCTTCATATCAATAATTGCACCAATCGTTCTAAGAAAGGTCTACCAAGAATAATAGGACATGAAAGATTGCAATCTATATCAAGAACGATAAAATCTACGGGCACATAATTCCTATTTGCAACAATAAGAACATCATTAATCCTTCCCATAGGTTTCTTAATAGTTGTAACAGTCTGGATTTTGGCCCCTTTCTTTTTCTTTTGATTTATTTGGTTTTTGCTCTGTTTTTCTTTTTGCAGTGGTTCTGTGGCCTTACCACCTGGGAAATTATCCTCTTACCCCATCCCAAGTGGCTCATCATTCTCAAAACCTTGCCAATATCATGTCACTTCACTCCTTGACCAAACCCTAAAATCTTTTTCTAGGGAATATTCCTTGTTCTATTAACGAAATAACCCTATCTGCCCTAGGTTGTGAAGCAACCTATATTTCTGTTCATCCAAAAAATCCCAAATAATTCTAATAATTCCTTTGGGTCATATATAGCTCAAATATGCCCAAACATTTACTTGGCCAGTTCAAAATAATTCCCCAATATTCCTTTTTCTATTCTGCCCTGAATGGCACTTTGTGAAGGAAGTGTCATTTATATTTTTCCTAGTGGCTCCCAACCTTTTTGGGCATGTTATGTCCAAATAATTGCCTCATGCACAAGTTCAAATTTATTTTCCTAGACAATCTTCCTCAGTGATTTTTCAAAGTTTCTGTCAGACAGAAGGCTTTGTGAAGGAAGTACTAGCTAGGAGTACCCAAATGAGTTGAACTTTCGCACACTCCTTAATGTGCTCGTATTAACCCCCTCCACCCATTCGCAGCCTCATCCAATCATCTATGTGAGCACAAGACCAAATCTTTGATTCTGGCAATATTTTTAGCTTGTGAAGCAAGTGTATTTTATATTGCTTCAAAAATTCTGATAAATTACCAGATCATTCTCCTACCCATAAACATCTCTCCACCCAATTTAGCATCATTTCAATGAGCCATTTGATCATCAAAATTATTCCAAGTTTCTGGACAGAAATGATGTTTGTGAAGCAAGTACCATTTTGGTGAACCCATCTGGTATGAGCTTTTTACAGCATCTTTATATGTCCATATCATGAGGATTTGCCAAGTTGCATCCCATTCCATCACACCATGTGAGTGCATCATCCAAATTTAGTTTCTGACCAGATTTGGCAGTTGCAAATCAACTATATTAGTTTCTGCTCCATTATGCTCCAAAACCTCCAGGATCATAGTCCTTCCATAGTTGATCATCCCAGACAACTCAATTGACCCTAATCAAGTTCCTGTTGATCAGCAATGCTCTGCCAAGTTTGATGCAGTAAACTTCAGAGCTTAGTTGCCATTTAACCATAGCACCCCAGATCAAGCCAATGCCTCATAAATGATCCACCCTAGAAGGACTAGCTCCCAGACATAGTTTCCATCCTTTATAGCCCTCCCTGTGCCATGTCGTGTGGTGACCGTGCAGCTGGCATGTCTGTGCGGGCGCTCTGTGCGTTGTGGCGTGTCCAGAGCCCCGTTTGTGCTTTGGCACCACTCCCCCTCATCGTCTTAGAGCTCGTGAGCATGTCCAGTGGCTGCATCTCGTTGTTGCCATTCCCCTGGACCCCTCTCCCCCTCCGTCTGCTTCCTCACCGACGCAAACCGCCGCGTGCCCACGGACGTACAGTGGCGATTTGGATCGGGGCTTGCCGTCTTCTTCCTCCCTGTGCTCTTTTGGCCTTCTCCTCCCCATGAGAACCTCCACTGCTCCTCATGTGTCGTCTACCTCCGACCTTGCGAGCGTGGGCACGCGTCCGCAGCGCTGGACACGCATCCGCGGCGGTTCCAGCGCAGGATCCCCTCCCCCACCTATATAAGGCGACCCCGACCCCGTCTTGCTTCACCACTGGCCTCCTGCACTTCCTCTAGCCTCCCCTGACCACTTCCCCAAGCTCGAGACGCCCTCCACGACCACCATTGTCGCCTCGACCGCCGCCTCTGCCCACTTCAATTTCGGTGAACCGCATCCCTGTGACACCCCAAAATTTTGACCTTGTTTTATTAATTAAAATTTTGCCAGGAAACTTAAACTTTTATTTTCTGGATTTCCTTTTGATTTCAGAGCCTTTCTCTTCTTTATTATTATGGAGTTTTTACCCCAAGTGAAAACTTTTCAATCATTATTGGACTTATTTACCCTCTCAAGTAAAAAATTTCTATTATCAGTGGATTTATTTGCATAATTATTTCTCTCTGAGCTTTATTCCTTAAAATGATTTTTCATTGGTTTTGGAGCTCTATTTGAACTACAACCAATTGATATATTTATTAAAAAATCCCACCAAAAATTGGAGATGTCAGGTGATGTTTTTAAATCACTTTTATGCAAAAATATCTTCTGTTCATTGGATATTTTGAGCTCTACCCCAAGTTTCCAAATCTGGTCCAGTGGGCAATTTTGCACTGCAACCTAATTAATTATTTCTTTAAAACTTTCACCAAAATTATGGGATGATAATAGGAGTATATTATTCATCTTTATGCAAAAACCTAGTTATGTCCTTTGAAAATTTTGAGTAAATCAACCTCGTCTTCATTCTGGTCCAACTTAATGATTTGTACTGCAACCATATTTTTGCTTGCTCTTTTCCCCTTAATTCTTTCTCTTGCTTGTAGACCACCCTGCAAAACCCTTAAGTCCAGGAGCATGAACTCATTGGAATATTTTTGGTCCATGAAATGATAGCCTTTAGGTTCTGTCCAGAATTGGTTTTCTCAAATTTTTGCACTAACAAGTTTCTATGTTTTACTAACTAACCTGGCCACCATCTACTACACCTAAAGAGACCCCAATCTGGAGATTGTGGCCACCCCTAGAAATGCCTAAGTGCCCTTGGTATTTTATCAAGCACCTTATGGGCATGATCAGTTTTGGCATAGTTCCTGGTTTGTGCAATGGACCTGCTTACTTTGCCAAACCACCATGTCCAATAAGTTTCTAGACTACCCTAACCTAGGTCTGTTAGTCCCCAGCCTCATCCAAACCCCCTAGCACCCACTGGCATTTCGCCGAACAGTTGGCGTGCACGCTCTGGGCGCGGCCAGAGCGCGCGTTTTGCACGTGCGTGCGCACGGGTCGCCGTGTCCTGCTGCCGCCTCCCCCGCGCCCGTTCTGGCCCCTCCCCACTCGCAGCCAGTGCGCTGACTCCTCCCTCACCGTAGAGCCGCCCTGGCCCTCTCCTGGCGCCCTATAGCGCCACCGATGCAAGCCGCCACCGTCGCCCCGACAGCCCCTGCCCTGGACGGCGCCGCCCGAGCCACTAGCACTTGCCAGCTGCCCCCTGGAGCAGTGCCCGCTCGTCCTCTAGTCCCTGCCGCCACCCCCAGCCATCGCCACACGCCCCCTAGCTAAAGAATGGCGGTCGCCGATGATATTATCCCCGGCTGCCGCAGAACCGCCATTGCTCGCCTATAAATGGAGAGCCACGAGCCTCTATGAACCCTCAAGCAGCCTCAGACCATCCTCCTAGAGCTCCCCTAGCTCTCAATCGACCAGGGGAGGTCATCTTCTCATCTCTGGTCGGCTCGGCCGCCGCCACGTCCGAGTCCATCGCGTCGCAACCAGAGCCTCCCCGGCCCTCCCAACACCAGCGCTCGACTCCCCTTCGTCTTGCAGAGTCACCCAAACCCCCAGCTGCGACAGGGATCCACCATAGCCCAAACCCCCAAACCTCCAGAAGCCACCATCCGCCGCAAGGCTCACCGCCGGCGACTCCCTTCATCCCTGCCGCCCCCTCGACCACCGGGAGGACCGCCCTGGAGTGGCGGATCCATCCCCGACCTCAAAACCCCACGAGGAGCCGCTGTTCGCCGGCGTCGATCGTTGAAGCCCCCGCCTCGGCTCGGACAGAGGAGGAAGAGGGCGGGGGACTAGTCAAACCTGACCAGTGGGCCCGCTGGACCCACTGTCAGTGACCCAGCCCCACCACCACGTGTTTGAAGTGGAGGCGCATTCCCAAAGTACGTCTTCGACGTGTACTCTTTCCGAAACGTTTTCTTTTTTAGTTTTTTTTTTAAACAGAAAGTTGACTAAACTTTGACTGACTATATCATTTAAAATAAAACTCCAAATGAGTTGATTCTTTTTCCCACCTCTCTCAAATTTAGTCTAGTTTATTTTAAGATTTATTTGAAAAAAATTCAGACAATTTTTTTACACTGTTTCGAAACTATGTTTTAATTTGAATAATTTCAAAAAATAGGTTTTTGAAGAAGTCAACTTTCAAAAGGCACACCCCACTTGCATGCTCTTGAAGGCAAGCATTCTGAACCCTGGCATAATATTTTTCATGCATTGTTTGACATGATTATAACACCACCTCAATACGTAGAACTCGTTATTTTATGTGGTGATATGATCATTTGCATGAATGCATATTGGAGATTTCCTTGCTGTTGGTAATGGTCAAGCTTGTGATCATCCTCGTATGCTTTTCTCGCCTGCCGGAAGGAAGCCGGGAAAGTCTCTGTCTTGGGTAGACCTGAGCTTGTCCCTAGTTCCTCATCGAGACGAGTGTGTCCGGTATGGCATGATGAGGTATGATGAGTGGTGATTCTGTCTGTTGGATGAAATATATTCGTTATGCTAATCATGCAGGGAATACTTAGTCCTCCTGAGTCGACCATAGATCGAGTCTTGTTCCGGTAACCCCCATACTTGTTTCGTACTACCACTTGTTCCTGCCACAGGTAGGGTACGGTTCAGTAAGTTGTCAACCCCTTTCCTAGCAAACACCGTACAGAGAGGCCATGGTGGAAGATACCGGATGCATCCGGTAGGCAGGCCACCTGGTCCAGGGGCATGGGTGTTTCCGATTGGGACCGAGAGGGGAGGCCACCCCTTAGAGCGCGCGATATAAGTTTGATCCCATGCTACGCGAGGTTGTAGCCTCCCCACTTAGAGTTTTGCTTGACAGGTGTCATGGGTGGTTCCAGACACCGGTAAGTTAAGCTGGTGTGTGCAGGTCAGGTGTGTTTTCAATTAAAAGACCATAGACGAAATTAGTCCCAATGGACTGAAGGAACCCGTTACTCGTGGGTAAAGAGTACACCCTCTGCAGAGATTAAATCTATTCGAATAGCCGTGTCCATGGTTAAGGACTCCAGTCTGGGATGGGTCTTAGTGTCGGTCTTCGGAGGAGAAACTACTAAACCAGAAATTGGATCATGACGGGTGACTATGATGATTATGATTATTATTATGGACTAACCCCTTTATATTATTCGAAGTATTGAGTATCCCTGGGACGGTTCTACCTCCTGGATATTCACTATGATTGTTTTTCTCATAAGCCATTTTTGTGGTGTCGCTGAGACGCCCGATTGTGGCATGCTTGTTATTTATTTACTTCCTAAGCCCTTTATGTGGTGTCGCTTAGACGTCCGACTGAGGCATGCTTCATATCATGATCCTTTCGAGGCGTCTCTTCAGACACCCGATCGGTGCATTTATTTCTGCTCCATTATTGCATATTCATGTTGCATATAAATAACCTGCTTGCATGCATCAATGATTTTGTTTTATGACGAACGTTATGATCATAGAATATTTCAGAGTATGATTACCATTTGTTATATTATACCCATGTTCATGATGTTTGCGAGTACATTCAAAGTACTCACTGGCTTGTCCCTGGCTATTGTCTTGGCCAGATTTCTTGCATGGAGAGGAGCGACGTGATGACAGCCCCGAAACCTAAGCAACGGTGATAGCAGCCACGCGAAGATAGGAGTTAACCTGGTCAGCTGTTCCTGTGGGAAATGCAGTCCCATAGACACTGATGATCCACAAACCGCTTCCGCCATCAACCACTAGAAACCATTTGTTGTACTCACAGGCCAGAATGGTCTTGTACTACATATTTTGTATTTTGCCTGGAATTTCTGTATCAAGTTGGTGCCTCATCAGCTAACAGTAATCCTGTGGCTGGTGATCACAAGGGCCTTTTTCTGGAAATTAATATCCCGAAAAACCGGTCCTGACAGACTTGGTATCAGAGCCAAGCTGACCATTGGCTAATCCTATCTCAGCCAGGTCAATAAACCTAGGTTAACCAACCCACCAGACCTTAACGTAACCCTAGCCAAGCTTCTCGTGAAAGATAGCCACACAGTGACCCCGACACTTTTGGCAGTCGGTGCCCAACCTATCAGCCTAGCCTGGCAAGCACGCGCCAGTGGCCGACACCTAAATTGTCTCATTCGCAAGCGTGCGAAGGAAGACTCCGTTCCCTTTTCTATAAAAAGGGCACGCTAGCCCCAACTCAGCACAGCACAAACTCTTTCCCAAACCAAGCCATAATGCCTGGCCCCATAGTGCACAACGAGACCACCGCAACCAACCTTTGAGGTTTTGTGACCGTGCTCGCGAACCTCACCCGTCGTGCCTTTGCATTAGAAGAGCCCCCAGAATATGTTGTGTACCAAGGACCCATGAGCGGTGAAAGCCATCAATTCTGCGCCACCGTGCACATCTATGGTAGGGGTCTATCGCTAGAACGCCCCTACAGGTTCACCGGAAGGACAAGTTCCTTTGAGCCACAAGCCATCCAACTAGCTGCTCGAGAGGCTGTAGTTCAACTCCGGCACTTGTCGCCCATAGTTAACTGCCGCTCGTTCTACTACTACCCCAACTGTGATGGGTATGGTAGGCCACCCCAGGTTGCCAACGGAGACCATGAGACGGACCCTGCATTGTTGCATCTGGTGCGCTATGTAAGTGCACTAGAGGATTTGTTCGATCAAATCACCCTTAATCTGATCGCAACTCGTGGAGAGCTGATCCGCCGAGCCCCGGCCAGAGGAGAAGATGAGCCCAACACCAACAGCCCAGTCGTGCTATTCGGACAACCGGTCGAGTCCCTGAGGTCTGCCCCAGTCATTGACCAAAACTCCTTGATGACCCCAGAAGTGCTTCATCGCCTTTTGGGAACACACTCCAACGGGATTGTGGCCAACAATCCCCGAGATGGTCATCATCGCTACCCCGACCCTGCAGTCCCTCAACCCCCTCCAGCTAATCCCAACGGTGAAAACCGTGGAGAAGCCTCGACGTCCACAAGGCAATCTCACTTAGATATTAACGAGGTAGACTGAGTCACTCGAGTAGTACCGAGTCTTAGTATGCCCTCACCTTGTAACTGTGTAATCATGTATCGCCGTAATTAAATGTTGTTGCTTGTGCGCCCTATTTTAAATAGTAACCATACATAAGTATGTTGGTGTGCGATTGCAAAATTATTTTTTTAACCCGAGCATAGCTGCCAACCCCGGCGACTCAAAGTTTGTGCTATGAGTAAAACTTTCTGGTTTCAACTAACTGGAGTGATATTTTTCCAAAAACAACTCTTAACAAATCTCGAGGATGAGATTTTTCTTAAGGGGGGTAGTGTTGTGACACCCCAAAATTTTGACCTTGTTTTATTAATTAAAATTTTGCCAGGAAACTTAAACTTTTATTTTCTGGATTTCCTTTTGATTTCAGAGCCTTTCTCTTCTTTATTATTATGGAGTTTTTACCCCAAGTGAAAACTTTTCAATCATTATTGGACTTATTTACCCTCTCAAGTAAAACATTTCTATTATCAGTGGATTTATTTGCATAATTATTTCTCTCTGAGTTTTATTCCTTAAAATGATTTTTCATTGGTTTTGGAGCTCTATTTGAACTACAACCAATTGATATATTTATTTAAAAATCCCACAAAAAATTGGAGATGTAAGGTGATGTTTTTAAATCACTTTTATGCAAAAATATATTCTGTTCATTGGAGATTTTGAGCTCTACACCAAGTTTCCAAATCTGGTCCAGTGGGCAATTTTGCACTACAACCTAATTAATTATTTCTTTAAAAATTTCACCAAAATTATGGGATGTTAATAGGAGTATATTATTCATATTTATGCAAAAAACCTAGTTATGTCCTTCGAAAATTTTGAGTAAATCAACCTCATCTTCATTCTGGTCCAACTTAATGGTTTGTACTGCAACCATATTTCTGCTTGCTCTTTTTCCCTTAATTATTTCTCTTGCTTGTAGACCACCCTGCAAAACCCTTAAGTCCAGGAGCATGAACCCATTGGAATATTTTTTGTCCATGAAATGATAGCCTTTAGGTTCTGTCCAGAATTGGTTTTCTCAAATTTTTGCACTAACAAGTTTCTATGTTTTACTAACTAACCTGGCCACCATCTACTACACCTAAAGTTTCAAATTTTTGCACTAACAAGTATGATTACCATTTGTTATATTATACCCGTGTTCATGATGTTTGCGAGTACATTCAAAGTACTCACTGGCTTGTCCCTGGCTATTGTCTTGGCTAGATTTCTTGCATGGAGAGGAGCGACGTGATTGTTGGGGAACGTAGTAATTTCAAAAAAATTCCTACGCACACGCAAGATCATGGTGATGCATAGCAATGAGAGGGGAGAGTGTTGTCTACGTACCCTCGTAGACCGAAAGCGGAAGCGTGAGAACAACGCGGTTGATGTAGTCGTACGTCTTCACGGCCCGACCGATCAAGCACCAAAACTACGGCACCTCCGAGTTCTAGCACACGTTCAGCTCGATGACGTCCCTCGAACTCCGATCCAGCCGAGTGTCGAGGGAGAGTTCCGTCAGCACGACGGCGCGGTGACGATCTTGATGTTCTACCGTCGCAGGGCTTTGCCTAAGCACCGCCACGATATTATCGAGGTGGACTATGGTGGAGGGGGGCACCGCACACGGCTAAGAGATCCAAGGGATCAATTGTTGTTGTGCCTAGAGGTGCCTCCCTGCCCCCGTATATAATGGAGCAAGGGGGGAGGGGGCGGCCGGCCTAGGAGGGGGCGCACCAAGGGGAGTCCTACTCCCACCTGGAGTAGGACTCCCTCCTTCCTTGTTGGAGTAGGAGAAGGGGAAAGAGGGGGAGAGGAAGAAGGAAAAGGGGGCTGCGCCCCTTGTCCAATTCGGACCAGAGGGGGGCGCAGGACTCCTTCCTTTTGGCCTCTCTCCTCTATTCCCGTATGGCCCAATAAGGCCCATATACTCCCCGGCGAATTCCCGTAACTCTCCGGTACTCCGAAAAATACCCGAATCACTCGGAACCTTTCCGAACTCCGAATATAGTGTCCAATATATCGATCTTTACGTCATAGTCATAGGAACATGTGTAAGTCATGAAGAAAGCAACAACAATATACTAAACGATCGTGTGCTAAGATAATGGAATGGGTCATGTCAATCACATCATTCTCCTAATGATGTGATCCCGTTAATCAAATGACAACTCATGTCTATGGCTAGGAAACATAACCATCTTTGATCAACGAGCTAGTCAAGTAGAGGCATACTAGTGACAATCTGTTTGTCTATGTATTCACACATGTATTATTTTTTCGGTTAATACAATTATAGCATGAATAATAAACATTTATCATGAAATAAGGAAATAAATAATAACTTTATTATTGCCTCTAGGGCATATTTCCTTCAGTCTCCCACTTGCACTAGAGTCAATAATCTAGTTCACATCACCATGTGATTTAACACCAGTATCCACATCTGTATGTGGTTAACACCCATAGTTCACATCGTCATGAGACCAACACCCGAAGGGTTTACTAGAGTCAATAATCTAGCTCACATCGCTATGTGATTAATACCCAAAGAGTACAAAGGTATGATCATGTTTTGTTCGTGAGAGAAATTTAATTAACGGGTCTGTCACATACAGAGCCGTATGTATTTTGCAAATATTCTATGTCTTCAATGCTCTACATGGAGCTACTCTAGCTAATTGCTCCCACTTTCAATATGTATCCAGATTGAGACTTAGAGTCATCTGGATCAGTGTAAAAGTTTGCACCGATGTAACTTTTACAACAAACTCTTTTATCACCTCCATAATCGAGAAACATCTCCTTAGTCCTCACTAAGGATATTCTTGACCGCTGTCCAGTGATCTACTATTAGATCAAAATTGTATTCCTTTGCCAAACTCAGAGCAAGGTATACAATAGGTCTGGTTCACAGCATAGCATACTCTATAGAACCTATGACTGAGGCATAGGGAATGATTTTTCATTATCTTTCTATTTTCTGCCATGGTCGGGTCTTGAGTCTTACTCAACTTCACACCTTGCAACACAGGCAAGAACTCCTTCTTTGACTGTTCCATTTTGAACTATTTCAAAACATTTATCAAGGTATGTACTCATTGAAAAATCTTATCAAGCGTCTTGATCTATCTATATAGATCTTGATGCTCAATGTGTAAGCAGCTTCACCGAGGTCTTGCTTTGAAAAACTCTTATTCAAGTATCCTTTCATGCTATCCAGAATTTCTATATCATTTCCAATCAACAATATGTCATCCACATATAATATTAGAAATGCTACAGAGCTCCCACTCACTTTCTTGTAAATACAGGCTTCTCAAAAAGTCTGTATAAAACCATATGCTTTGATCAACTCATCAAAGCGTATATTCCAACTCCGAGAGACTTGCACCAGTCCATAAATGGATCGCTGGAGCTTGCACACTTTGTTAGCACCTTTAGGATTGACAAAACCTTCTGGTTGCATCATATACAACTCTTTTTTAATAAATCCATTAAGGAATGCAGTTTTGACATCCTTTTGCCAGATTTCATAAAATGTGGCAATTGCTAACATGATTCGGACAGACTTAAGCATCGATATGAGTGAGAAAATCTCATCGTATTCAACACCTTGAACTTGTCAAAAAACCTTTCACAATAAGTCGAGCTTTGTAGATAGTAACACTACTATCAGTGTCTGTCTTCCTCTTGAAGATCCATTTATTTTCTATGGCTTGTCGATCATCGGGCAAGTCCACCAAAGTCCATACTTTGTTCTCATACATGGATCCCATCTCAGATTTCATGGCCTCAAGCCATTTCGCGGAATCTGGGCTCATCATCGCTTCCTCATAGTTCGTAGATTCATCATGGTCTAGTAACATGACTTCAGAATAGGATTACCGCACCACTCTGGTGTGGATCTTAATCTGGAAGATCTACAAATTTTGGTAGTAACTTGATCTGAAGTTTCATGATCATCATCATTAGCTTCCTCGCTAATTGGTGCAGGAATCACTGGAACTAATTTTTGTGATGAACTACTTTCCAATTCGGGAGAAGGTACAATTACCTTATCAAGCTCTACTTTCCTCCCACTCACTTCTTTCGAGAGAAACTCCTTCTCTAGAAAGGATCCATCTTAGCAACGAATATCTTGCCTTCGGATCTGTGATAGAAGGTGTACCCAACAGTTTCCTTTGGGTATTCTATGAAGACGCACTTCTCCTATTTGGGTTCGAGCTTATCAGGTTGAAACTTTTTCACATAAGCATCGCAGCCCCAAACTTTAAGAAACGACAATTTTGGTTTCTTGCCAAACCACAGTTCCTAAGGCGTCATCTCAACGGATTTTGATGGTGCCCTATTTAAAGTGAATGCAACTGTCTCTAATGCATAACCCCAAAACGGTAGTGGTAAATCGATAAGAGACATCATAGATTGCACTATATCCAATAAAGTACTATTATGACGTTCGGACACACCATTAAGCTGTGGTGTTCCAGGTGGCATGAGTTTGTGAAACTATTCCACATTGTTTTAATTGAAGACCAAACTCGTAACTCAAATATTTTTCTCCGCGATCAAATTGCAGAAACTTTATTTTCTTGTTACGATGATTCTCCACTTCACTCTAAAATTCTTTGAACTTTTCAAGTGTTCCAGACTTGTGCTTCATTAAGTAGATATACTCATATCTGCTCAATTCATCTTGTGAAGGTCAGAAAATAACGATACCCGCCACAAGCATCAATACTCATTGGACCGCATACATCAGTATGTATTATTTCCAATAAGTCACTAGCTCCTTCCATTGTTCCGGAGAATGGAGTTTTAGTCATCTTGCCCAAAAGGCACGGTTCGCAAGCATCAAATGATTCATAACCAAGAGATTCCAAAAATCCATCTTTATGGAGTTTCTTCATGCGCTTTACACCGATATGACCCAAACGGCAGTGCCACAAATAAGATGCACTATCATTATCAACTTTGCATCTTTTGGCATCAATATTATGAATATGTGTATCACTATGATCGAGATCCAACAAACTATTTTCATTGGGTGTATGACCATCAAAGGTTTTATTCATTTAAATAGAACAACAATTATTCTCTGATTTTAAATGAATAACCGTATTGCAATAAACATGATCAAATCATATTCATGCTCAACGCAAACGCCAAATAACATTTATTTAGGTTCAACACTAATCCTGAAAGTATAGGGAGTGTGCGATGATGATCATATCACTCTTGGAACCACTTCCAACACACATTGTCACTTCACCCTCAACTAGTTTCTGTTTATTCTGTAACTCCCGTTTCGAGTTACTAATCTTAGCAACCGAACAAGTATCAAATACTCAGGGGTTACTATAAACACTAGTAAGGTACACATCAATAACCTGTATACCAAATATACCCTTGTTCAGTGTGCCATCCTTCTTATCCACCAAATATTCAGGGCATTTCTGCTTCTAGTGACCATTTCCTTTGCAATATAATCACTCAGTTTCAGGCTTTGGTCCAGCTTTGGGCTTCATCGCGGGAGTGACAACTTGCTTGCCATTCTACTTGATGTTCCCTTTCTTTTCCTTTGCCCTTTTCTTGAAACTAGTGGTCTTGTCAATCATCAACACTTGATGCTCTTTTCTTGATTTCCACCTTCGTCGATTTCAGCATCACGAAGAGCTCGGGAATCATTTTCGTCATCCCTTGCATTATAGTTCATCATGAAGTTTCAGTAACTTGGTGATGGTGACTAGAGAACTCTGCCAATCACTATCTTATCTGGAAGATTAACTCCCACTTGATTCAAGTGATTGTAGTACTAAGACAATATAAGCACTTGCTCACTAGTTGAGCTACTAACAAATTTCAACACAATTTTTCTCTAGGAACATATCAAAAATAAACATATGAAAGCAACAACGCGAGCTATTGATCTACAACATAATTTGCAAAATACTACCAGGACTAAGTTCATCATAAATTTAAGTTCAATTAATCAAATTACTTAAGAACTCCCACTTAGACAGACATCTCTCTAGTCATCTAAGTGATCATGTGATCCAAATCAACTAAACCATGTCCGATCATCACGTGAGATGGAGTAGTTTTCAATGGTGAACATCACTATGTTGATCATATCTACTATATGATTCACACTCGACCTTTAGGTCTCTTTGTTCCGAGGCCATATCTGTATATGCTAGGCTCGTCAAGTTTAACCTGAGTATTCCACGTGTGCAATTGTTTTGCACCCGTTGTATTTGAACGTAGAGCCTATCACACCCGATCATCACGTGGTGTCTCAGCACGAAGAACTTTCGCAACGGTGCATACTCAGGGAGAACACTTCTTGATAATTAGCGACAGATCATCTTAAAATGCTACCGTCAATCAAAGCAAGATAAGATGCATAAAGGATAAACATCACATGCAATCATTATAAGTGATATGATATGGCCATCATCATATTGTGCTTGTGATCTCCATCTTCGAAGCACCGTCGTGATCACCATCGTCACCGGCGCGACACCTTGATCTCCATCGTAGCATCGTTGTCGTCTCGCCAATCTTATGCTTCTACGACTATCGCTACCGCTTAGTGATAAAGTAAAGCATTACAGGGTGATTGCATTGCATATAATAAAGCGACAACCATATGGCTCCTGCCAGTTGCCGATAACTTCGGTTACAAAATATGATCATCTCATAGAATAAAATATAGCATCACATCTTGACCATATCACATCACAAAATGCCCTGCAAAAACAAGTTAGACGTCATCTACTTTGTTGTTGCAAATTTTACGTGGCTGCTACGGGCTGAGCAAGAACCGTTCTTACCTACGCATCAAAACCACAACGATAGTTCGTCAAGTTAGTGCTATTTTAACCTTCGCAAGGACCGGGCGTAGCCACACTCGGTTCAACTAAAGTTGGAGAAACAGACACCCGCCAGCCACCTGTGTGCAAAGCACGTCGGTAGAACCAGTCTCGCGTAAGCATACGCGTAATGTCGGTCCGGGCCGCTTCATCCAACAATACCGCCGAACCAAAGTATGACATGCTGGTAAGCAGTATGACTTGTATCGCCCACAACTCACTTGTCTTCTACTCATGCATATAACATCTACGCATAAAACAGGCTCGGATGCAACTGTTGGGCAACGTAGTAATTTCAAAAAAAATCCTACGCACACGCAAGGTCATGGTGATGCATAGCAATGAGAGGGGAGAGTGTTGTCTACGTACCCTCGTAGACCGAAAGCGGAAGCATGAGAACAACGCGGTTGATGTAGTCGTACGTCTTCACGGCCCGACCGATCAAGCACCAAAACTACGGCACCTCCGAGTTCTAGCACACGTTCAGCTCGATGACATCCCTCGAACTCCGATCCAAACGAGTGTCGAGGGAGAGTTCCGTCAGCACGACGGCGTGGTGACGATCTTGATGTTCTACCGTCGCAGGGCTTCACCTAAGCACCGCTACGATATTATCGAGGTGGACTATGGTGGAGGGGGGCACCGCACACGGCTAAGAGATCCAAGGGATCAATTGTTGTTATGCCTAGAGGTGCCTCCCTGCCCCCGTATATAAAGGAGCAAGGGGGAGGGGGCGGCCGGCCTAGGAGGGGGCGCGCCAAGGGGAGTCCTACTCCCACCGGGAATAGGACTCCCTCCTTCCTTGTTGGAGTAGGAAAAGGGGAAAGAGGGGGAGAGGAAGAAGGAAAAGGGGGCTACGCCCCTTGTCCAATTCGGACCAGAGGGGGGGCGCAGGCCTCCTTCCTTTTGGGCTCTCTCCTCTATTCCCGTATGGCTCAATAAGGCCCATATACTCCCCGGCGAATTCCCGTAACTCTCCGGTACTCCGAAAAATACCCGAATCACTCGGAACCTTTCCGAACTCTGAATATAGTCGTCCAATATATCGATCTTTACGTCTCGACCATTTCGAGACTCCTTGTCATGTCCCCAATCTCGTCGGGGACTCTGAACTCCTTTGATACATCAAAACTCATAAATTCATAATATAACTGTCATCCAAACCTTAAGCATGCGGACCCTACGGGTTCGAGAACAATGTAGACATGAGCGAAACACGTTTCTGGTTAATAACCAATAGCGGAACCCGGATGCTCATATTGGCTCCCACATATTCTACGAAGATCTTTATCGGTCAAACCGCATAACAACATACGTTGTTCCCTTTGTCATCGGTATGTTACTTGCCCGAGATTCGATCGTCGGTATCTCAATACCTAGTTCAATTTCGTTACCGGCAAGTCTCTTTACTCGTTCCGTAATACATCATCCCGCAACTAACTCATTAGTTCCAATGCTTGCAAGGCTTAAGTGATGTGTATTACCGAGAGGGCCCAGAGATACCTCTCCGACAATCAGAGTGAAAAATCCTAATCCCGAAATACGCCAACCCAACATGTACCTTTGGAGACACCTGTAGAGCACCTTCATAATCACCCAGTTACGATGTGACGTTTGGTAGCACATAATGTGTTTCTCTGGTAAACGGGAGTTGCATCATCTCATAGTCATAGGAACATGTGTAAGTCATGAAGAAAGCAACAACAATATACTAAACGATCGTGTGCTAAGCTAACAGAATGGGTCATGTCAATCACATCATTCTCCTAATGATGTGATCCCATTAATCAAATGACAACTCATGTCTATGGCTAGGAAACATAACCATCTTTGATCAACAAGCTAGTCAAGTAGAGGCATACTAGTGACAATCTATTTGTCTATGTATTCACACATGTATTATGTTTCCGGTTAATACAATTATAGCATGAATAATAAACATTTATCATGAAATAGGGAAATAAATAATAACTTTATTATTGCCACTAGGGCATATTTCCTTCAGTGATGACAGCCCCGGAACCTAAGCAACGGTGATAGCAGCCACGCGAAGATAGGAGTTAACCTGGTCAGCTGTTCCTGTGGGAAATGGAGTCCCATAGACATGGATGATCCACAAACCCCTTCTGCCATCAACCACTAGAAACCATTTGTTGTACTCACAGGCCAGAATGGTCCTGTACTACATATTTTGTATTTTGCTTGGAATTTCTGTATCAAGTTGGTGCCTCATCAGCTAACAGTAATCCTGGGGCGGTGAGCACAAGGGCCTTTTTCTGGAAATTAATATCCCAAAAAATCGGTCCTGACAATCCCCTCTCCACCTCCTACCTCCGCCAGAGCCCTATCCTCTCATCTCCAAGTCTCCTCGTAGCTCATCCTCGCCTCCAAATCACTGGAGTGTCATGCCCGTCTTCGGCCGACACTGCCGTCCGTCGCGGCTGGCGTCCAGCTCCGCCGAGCTCTACCCGTGGTTGCATCTTAGCTGGATGGGATCTCCTCGGCCTCTTGAGTCCAACGGGTGGTCGGGCGCCGCCTATGGTGGCCAGAGCCGCCGGCAAGCCTCGCCGGCGCCGAGCCCAGTCCTCTACTCTGCGGGCGGGTGCCGGGAGAAGACGAAGTCGACGGCCTCTCCCCTCCAGCTGGTCGTGGACCACGCGGGCCCTGCCAGTCAGTGGCTGGCTCGAACTCGCTGACGTGGATAAGTGGCGGACCCCGCCTATAAGTCTCACGCATTGACCCGAGCTGCTGAGGTGGATAAGTGGAAGCGTATTCCTCGGAGTACGTTTTCCTCCACCGAAAGCGTATTTCTCTAATTGCAGATTCAGTTTTTCTTTCTAGGCCCTGTTTGAAAATATTTTCTTTACACATGGGTCCCTTGCAGTCAAACATTCATAACTTTTTACCCGTAGCTCCAAATTAGGTTATTCCAAAGCCCACTTCTTTGTTTCGTCGAGCCCATTCTGATGGAACCATTTTCACCATATTTTGACATTTTGAAAATGACAATTTTTCCCCTGCCCTTATTCAGCCCCCTCAGAGAGAGTACGTTTTCCGATGATTCGTTCCGCGAGTTTCTCACACTTTCTCCCAGTGATTTCTTCCACTCCAGGCAAGCCACAATCTCCATTTGCATCATTGTAATGCAATGACATGGTTTAATTTATTTTGAACTTGTTAAAAATATTGCTTTAGCTACATGACTCTGTACCCTGGCCCGGCAAGCAGACATAACCTTGTGTGCCCGTAGTTGGTATTGAGATCTCTTGTCCCCGTTTGGGACCGTTTTGCCACAAGGTGGCCGTTTTGCCACGACGGTGGTCGTTGGTGTCTGGGGTAGACACGGGGCCACCCATGACTTAGCCCAATGGGCAGTTAGTCGGAGTGGCCGGGAGAGTGTCATGGCAGTAGATCAGTTTTGTCGGAACACCGTTGGTCCACCCGAATGGGAGTGCGAGGCCATGAGTTCTGTGGTGTAGGTAAAATGCGCTACCTCTGCAGAGTGTGTGTGTTTAATCTATCGATAGCCGCTTCCTCAGTCATGGGCATAAGTTCGTACTAGGTCACGCAGTTCGATCAACACTCACATGACGGAATGACTTATAGGTGATGTATATGTTGATATTGTGAGTTGTAACAGTTTGGCAGGATGATGATGATGATGTTGGGATGATCTCGAGAAGGATCATTCAGTTTGTGATGTGGTCATGACGTGATCATGTGGATGTTCCGTTTGTAATCTGTGAATGATCACCGTTCGGTTACGAGGTAACCCGTTGAACCCGGTGTGGTTCAGTTTGTGATCTATGAATGATCATCTTTCGGTTATGAGGTAACCCGTTGAACCCAGTGTGGTTCCGTTTGTGATCCATGAGTGATTACCATTATTGTTTTGGTCACAAGGTGATCGAGATGGTATATTGCTTGGCCGGTTAACCAAGTGTGAGATGGTTCATGTGGTACTTGAGATCTCAGATGATGGCTTATCAGTATTCTAGTAGTTCATATCGTGATTATTAGTTGCTTCATCATGGTAGCTGTTAATTTAATTAACCAGCTTAATGATATGTTATTGTCTTGCCTTGATGCTCTTGGTTGTTGTGAGCTTGCAAGTACATTCAATGTACTGACCTGGCGTGTCATGCCAGATTGCAGGTGATGTCGTGATTGCTTGATTGCTTGTCGTTGTTTTCGTTCGTGTGAGCTAGACCGTGTCCCAGCCAGAGTCCCTGCAGAGTGGAGTTCACTACCTTTGTCGTTGTTCCGCTGCTTTGAGTTGTTCCGCTGCTAGCATAGAGCAAGTGAAGTATCGCAGGCATAGTGTCGCCGTGCTGATGTGCTTCTTTGTAACATCAGACCCTTGTAATATTATTCTTGTAATAAGAGCTGATTTGTTCTATGTCAAGCAGTGTCGTATTCCAGAGACTTCTCCTCGATCTCTGGGCTGGAATACGGGGCGTTCCGGTTTCTCTGGGCCGGGGTGCCACAGGCTTGGTATCAGAGCAAGTCTCGCAGTAGGACGCCCTACTCAGCGCGAGCGGTAGAAACTGGTAGAAATCAGTAGTATAGAGTCTGGTTTGTTTATTGCATTTGGTTGCTGCATTTGTTTGTTGCATAGCATGCATATAGTCTTAGTATTTGTGATAACGGTTTATCTGGTGAGTGTAGCTGGCATCGGTTCGGATCCACTACAGCTCAACCTTTGAATTTATCCAGTTCCTTTTTCTTTCAGTGTTTGGTGTCATTTCTGTCCTAGCAGAGTGATGCCAAGTGATCTCGCCACTGTTTACAAAAATGGTGCTCAGGTATCGCGCCGATGTCTTTCTTTTAGTCCCGTCTATCGTTTCGGTGATGGACATGCTTCTATCCCGGATCATTCTTTTATTTTGTCGTGTTGGCAACCCTTAATGATCTCAGTTATCAAGAAAGGGCAAAGTCAACAGCCTTAGTTTTTCCCTGCTATCCTATTTCTTGGACGAGTACGGGTCTTTTTCCGTTCGCTTGATAATAATGTGGTTGCGACCTCCGTGTCCCACTACATGATTACCGGGTGCGCCCTCGCCTCCGAGCTAGTCAAGATTGCTACCTGGCTAAGCTAGCACTTGGTGTAGCGCTGTTTACACCAATTCTCCCACACATTTATTCGTCCTCGTGCACATCATCGTAGCATGCTAGATCGTAGTACCGGAGATCCCGCGAGATTTGTGTGCTTAAGTAGGCATGCATATTGTGTGACTAGTAGTAATATGTGACATTGATTGTGTATGAATTGATTGTTGTTGTGTGCTTTTGTTTAGTTGAGTTTTCTTTTGCTTCTTTCTTTTTGGGCCCCGGTGTTACATTATTTTCCCCTATAAAAGAGTTGCTCATCAACTGACACCGGACTTCAAGAAGTAATAAGGATTTCAAATATTTGGAAGGAGCTCAGCTAAACCTTATGGTCTACCCAGTCAACTGTATTATGGCATTAATATCTGCTCAGAATACCAATGGCATCTTGGATTGATTATCAGCGTAGAGTCTACATCAGTACAAAATCCTCACAGTAGTTATGACCCAGGCAAGTCAAGTACAAGGTCAATGGTATATTTTCAGACAGAGGTATGGATCATATAGAAAGTTTTGTCTCAGCAATGCCTGATGCTTGAAATATGTTATCATCCGAAATAAAGTTAGAATGTGATATGCTCAAGGAAGACAGTCAAACTATTTTTCTCATGCAAATAAGCAGCCACAGAATATTATGCGCATGTATGGATTTCAGTTTGCACAACCGTATGAAGTTTTGGAGATAAGAAACCCAGTATTCTTCCACACGCTATTAGAAAAAATTTATGATGCAAGGCTCCTAAATTTTTCCTCAATGTGATATGTGAACCATTTCCGACCCATGATACCTGGTCTTTCACAGCAAGATACCTCGGTAAAAGCTTCTGACGAACAGAAATGAATTTTTCTCAACAAGAAAACCCGAGGAGAAGCTTCTTAAGTACGGAACTCGGGCTTCTCCAGCACAATACTCAGGACAAGTTTCGTGTGTAAGCTATAGAGCCTTCTTCTGCACGATACCCAGACACAAGATTTAAGCAGAAGTTAACAAGTCTTCCTCATCAAGCTACTCGGATGGCTTCTCTCGTAAGCCACCCAGTCCGCGTCAGTACCACAATATTGCACCGTCCTTAGAGATTATATGAAGAGTTGCCAATATATGGCAGCACGGCTCAAGAATTAGACTCGCAACATCTTTGTCAGAAGCACAAATCAGTCAAAACATATGCCTACCGCAAGGATCGATTGTTCGGTGGCATATGATTCTTATATATGGTGAGCATTTCCCCAGTCATATCAGTCCCTCATACGAGATGCGACAGTGATCCAGCAGATATACCTAAGAAAAGTAAGGATCCCACAACCTCGTGAGTCAGGCAAAGGAAAATAAAGATGAGCAGAAATACATATCATGAATTACAAGGATCAACAATATTTAGAGATGACATCATAGAATCCACAGTCTTGACAATGGTCATCAAGGTAATTATTCCCGCAACTGACAAGGAGATATTATAAAACCTTGTCACATTCTTGTATGATTAGCCTCAGCAATGAGCTCTGTACAGCTACAAACCCCGGGTATATGTCATATGTGTGCGGACCCATGTCGGAAAACAAGCACAAGGAATAATGTCAAAAAAATATTGCACTAATCACGTCCATGGTCATACAAAGAATCAAGGATAGGTGTGGCCAAGTTATTTAAGTAAGGTATCCTGACAAAGAAAATCATGACCGTAAAAAAGATGAGACTGACAGCAAAGGTATGATGATTTTTGCATGACAATCAAGGTCCGGATACCCAAATCAGTTGGAGACCATAATTCCATATTGATCCACAAAGGCATACTCTCAGCGACCTACTCTGTTTTACAAGGATTTTCATATCCCGCTGACTCGCTTGACATGGTTAGCGTGGCATATCCAAGTCTGTTCTGGCAGATCCAAGATTCCTTTGCAACCTCAGCAGTCTGACCTCAGTTGCAGTGTTAAAGCATATCACAGCCTATTACCGCAGATGGGTATATCAACCACATGAGAAAAATCAAAAGACAAACAATTAGCTCAAACCCGGTATACTCACCGACGAAATCAAGTACATGGTCAGTCTGTCAGGAAAAGCATTTGTCCGTCAGCTCCCTATCGGGCCAGTCTCAAGATGTACATATTTGAGGCTCGAGCCAAAGAAATATATAAAGATAAATCAATGCCACCTATGAGCAGTTAGATCCCATCAGAAGATGGCCATGATAATTCTTAGCATTTATTGAAACCAGAAGGTCTGCATTTATTTGGAGCAACCCCATGACAGAAGTAAAAAGGTTTCATGACCAAAGGAAAATATATGCTCAAATCCATTGGATATCACCGCAGATATGAGAAAATTCACCTCAGTAAAAGGATTTGGTATGTGAGCAAAAACCCGTCAGGATTTGGAGAAAGGTGAAGCACGACCACCCCGGAGCAAGGTAAGTTGATCATCTGAAATTCTTGGGGGAACAATAAATAAAGGAAAAAGGATACCCGAGTTGGAAACGGTGTCCTCAAGTCATACTTGTTCCCAGAGCAACTAAATCTCGAGGACGATATTTCTTTAAGGGGGTAAGGATTGTAACAGCCTGGATTTTAGCCCCTTTCTTTTTCTTTTGATTTATTTGGTTTTTGCTCTGTTTTTCTTTTTGGAGTGATTCTGTGGCCTTGCCACCTAGGAAATAATCCTCATTCCCCCTCCAAAGTGGCTCATCATTCTCAAAACCTTGCCAAGATCATGTCACTTCAATGATTGACCAAACCCTAAAATCTTTTTCTAGGGAATATTCATTTTTCTATTAAGGGAATAACCCTATCTGCCCTAGGTTGTGAAGCAACCTATATTTCTGTCCATCCAACAATTCCCAAATAATTCTCATAATTCCTTTGCGTCATATATAGCTCAAATGATCCCAAACATTTCCTTGTCCAGTTCAAAAATAATTCCACAATATTCCTTTTTCTATTCTGCCCTGAATGGCACTTTGTGAAGGAAGTGTCATTTATATTTTTCTAGTGGCACCCAACCTTTTTGGGCATGTTTATATGTCCAAATAATTGCCTCATGCACAAGTTCAACTTTATTTTCCTAGCCAATCTTCCTCAGTGATTTTTCAAAGTTTATGTTAGACAGAAGGCTTTGTGAAGGAAGTACTAGCTAGGAGTACCCAAACGATCTGAACTTTTGCACACTCCTTAATGTGCTCATATTAACCCCCTCAACCCATTTGCAGCCTCATCCAATCATCTATGTGAGCACAGGACCAAATCTTTGATTCGGGCAATATTTTCATGTTATGAAGCAAGTGTATTTTATATTGCTTCAAAAATTCTGATAAATTACCAAATCATTCTCCTACCCATAAAACATCTCTCCACCCAATTTGGAATCATTTCAACGAGCCATTTGATCACCAAAATTATTACAAGTTTCTGGACAGAAATGATGTTTATGAAGCAAGTACCATTTTGGTGAACCCATTTGGTATGAGCTTTTTACAACATCTTTATATGTCCATATCATGAGTATTTTCTAAGTTGCATCCCATTCAATCACACCATGTGAGTGCATCATCCAAATTTAGTTTGTGACCAGACTTGGCAGTTGCAAAGCAACTATATTATTTTTCGCTCTATTATGCTCCAAAACCTCCAAGATCATAGTCCTCCCGTAGTTAATCATCCCAGACAACTCAATTGGCCCCAATCAAGTCCCTGTTGATCATCAGTGCTCTGCCAAGTTTTATGCAGTAAACTTCAGAGCTTAGTTACCATTTAACCATAGCACGCCAGATCAAGACAATGCCTCATAAATGATCCAACCTAGAAGGACTAGCTCCCAGACATAGTTATCCATCCTCTACAGCCCTCCCTGTGCCATGTTGTCTGGTGACCGCATAGCTGGCATGCATGTGCGCATGCTCTGTGCGCTGTGGCGTGTCCAGAGCACTGTTTGTGCTTTGGCACCACTCCCCCTCGTCGTCTAAGAGCTCGTGAGCATGTCCAGTGGCTGCATCTAGTCGTCGCCGTTCCCCTGGACCCATCTCCCCCTCCGCCACTTCCTCACCGACGTAAACCGTCGCGCGCCCACGGACGTACAATGGCGATTTGGATCGGAGCTCGCCGTCTTCTTCCTCACTGTGCTCCGTTGGCCTTCTCCTCCCCATGAGAACCTCCACTGCTCCTCCTGCGTCGTCTACCTCTGAGCTTGCGAGCGTGGGCATGCGTTCGCGGCGTCGGACACGCGTCTGCGGTGGTGCCAGCACGGCATCCCCCTCCCCCGCCTATATAAGGCCACCCCGACCCCGTCTTGCTTCACCACTGGCCTCCTGCACTTCCTCTAGCCTCCCCTGACCACTCCCCCGAGCTCGAGACACCCTCCATGACCACCATTGCCGCCTCGACCGCCGCCTCTGCCCACTTCGATTCCAGCGAACCGCATCCCCTCTCAACCTCCTACCTCCGCCAAAGCCTTATCCTCTCATCTCCAAGTCTCCCCGAAGCTCATCCTCGCCTCCAAATCGCTGGAGTGCCATGCCCGTCTTCGGCCAACACCGCCGTCCATTGCGGCTGGCGTCCAGCTCCGCCGATCTCTCCCCCGCAGTTGCATCTTAGCTGGATGGGATCTCCTCAGCCTCCTGAGTCCAACGGGTGGTCGGGCGCCGCCTATGATGGCCGGAACCGCCGACAAGCCTCGCCGGCGCCGAGCCCAGCCCTCTGCTCCGCGGGCGGGTGGAGGGAGAAGACGAAGTCGATGGCCTCTCCCCTCCAGCTGGCTGTGGACCCCGCTGGCCCCGCCAGTTTAGTGGCTGAGGCGTTGACTCGGACTCGCCGACGTGGATAAGTGGCGGACCCGGCCTGTAAGTCTCATGCGTTGACCAAAGCTGCTGAGGTGGATCAGTGAAAGCGTATTCCTCGGAGTACATTTTTCTCCACCAAAAGCGGATTTCTCTAATTGCGTATTCTGTTTTTCTGTCCAGGCCCTGTTTGAAAATATTTTCTTTACACATGGGTCCCTCGCAGTCAAACGTTCATATCTTTTTACCCGTAGCTCCAAATCAGGTGATTCCAAAGCACTGGCGGAGCTTAGTGTTGTGTTGGGGGGGCCACAGCCCCCCCAGCCTTGCACAATTCTCTGAAGAAAAAAATAAATAGAGGGCTTAGTTGGAAGCAAAATTAGTATTTCGTCCCCTCAAATGTTCACATTTTGTGTTTGCCCCCCCCCCCCAGAAATTCTGGTGTAGCTCCGCCACTGTTCCAAAGCCCACTTTTTTGTTTCATCGAGCCCGTTCTGATGGAACCATTTTCACCATATTTTGACATTCTGAAAATGACCATTTTGCCCCTGCCCTTATTCAGCACGCTCCGAGAGAGTACGTTTTTCGGCGATTCGTTCGGCGAGTTTCTCGCACTTTCTCCCGGTGATTTCTTCCACCCCAGGCAAGACACACCCTCCATTTGCATCACTGCAAAACAGTGACATGGTTTAATTTATTTTGAACTTGTTTCAACTATTGCTTTAACTACATGACTCTGTGCATGGCATTTTCTCAGAGTATTATTTTGATGTTGCTGTTGCCATGCTATTGTTTGGATTACTAGGCGTTATGCTTGCAATTGATGAGTAACATGTTGTCATTGGAGTATTAGTGGTTGGTATTATGATAATTTCCATGATGGTATCTATTATTATATTTTGGAGTATTACTTTGGATATCATGCTGCCTTTGGATTATTAGTGGTTAGTATGATTATTTTCATGATGCTAGTTGATGTTCTGTTGCTTGGAGTATTATTTTCGGAGATGATGTTTACATGTGGATCTTAGCTGGATTGCTTTATTCTTGTTATTAGAGTAGTAGGATTATTGTTTTCGGATTCATCATGACAATAGTATTGTGCTACCCGCGGAGTATTTTGAGATGTTGATATTATGCTTGGATTATTTGTTGGATATTGCTATGACTTGGATTCTAGTTTGATAGTTGATATTGGAGTATCAATTATCACAGTTATATTTATGGGTTAAATTCCGTCATTAAGTTGGTCAGGTGCCACCGAACCAGCCTTTTCAAGTGCAACCACATTCGCCTTTTATGGGAAGGCCCTAATGCAATGCTATTGTCATGCCTCTCGCCGATGCCTCCAACGAGGGAAGGTTATGGGTGTGCGGTACCCTGGCCCGGTAAGCAGACATAACCTTGTGTGCGTGTAGTTGGTATTGAGATCTCTTTTCCCTGTTTGGGACCGTTTTGCCATGACGGTGGTCGTTGGTGTCTGGGGTAGACACGAGGCCACCCATGACTTAGCCTAGTTGGGAGTTAGTCGGAGTGGCCGGAGAGTGTCATGGCAGTAGATCGGTTTTGTCGGAACGCCATTGGTCCACCCGAATGGGAGTGCGAGGCCATGGGTTCTGTGGTGTGGGTAAAGTGCGCTACCTCTATAGAGTGTGTGTGTTTAATCTATCGATAGCCACGTCCACGGTCATGGGCATAAGTTCGTACTAGGTCACTCCGTTCGATCAACACTCACATGACGGAATTACTTATAGGTGATGTATATGTTGATATTGTGAGTTGTAACAGTTTGGCAGGATGATGATGATGATATTGGGATGATGTTGAGAAGGATCATTCAGTTTGTGATGTGGTCATGAGGTGATCATGTGGATGCTCCGTTTGTGATCTGTGAATGATCACCGTTCGGTTCGGTCACGAGGTAACCAGTTGAACCCGGTGTGGTTCCGTTTGTGATCTGTGAATGATCACCGTTTGGTTACGAGGTAACCCATTAAACCCGGTGTGGTTCCGTTTGTGGTCCGTGAGTGATCACCGTTTTTGCTTTGGTCACGAGGTGATCGAGATGGTATATTGCTTAGCCGATTAACCAAGTGTGAGATGGTTCATGTGGTACTTGAGATCTGAGATGATGGCTTATCAGTATTCTAGTAGTTCATATCGTGATTATTAGTTGCTTCATCATGGTAGCTGTTAATTTAATTAACCTGTTTAATGCTATGTTAGTGTCTTGCCTTGATGCTCTTGGTTGTTGTGAGCTTGCAAGTACATTCAATGTACTGACCTGGCGTGTCATGCCAGATTGCAGGTGATGCCGTGATTGCTTGATTGCTTGTCCTGGTTTCCGTTCGTGCGAGCTAGATTGTGTCCCAGCCAGAGTTCCTACGGAGTGGAGTTCACTACCTTCGTCGTTGTTACACTGCTAGAAATATTCCGCTGCTTCGAGTTGTTCCGCTGCTAGCATAGAGCAAGTGTAGTATCGCAGGCGTAGTGCCGCCATGCTGGTGTGCTTCTTTGTAACATCAGACCCTTGTAATATTATTCTTGTAATAAGAGTTGATTTATTCTATATCAAGCAGTGCCATATTCCAAAGACTTCTCCTCGATCTCTAGGCTGGAATATGGGGCGTTCCGGTTTCTCTGAGCCGGGGTGCCACAATAGTGGAATCCGCAAGGTGCAAGTTTAAAGAGCAATCATCAAATTCATGGGAACCTGGCACATCACGTAAAGTTTTTGGAATCGTGGAAACACTAGCACCCAAATCACACAAAGCATAGCATTCATGATCTTTAATTTTAATTTTAATAGTGGGTTCCCACTCATCATAAAGTTTTCTAGGTATAGAAACTTCCAATTCAAGCTTTTCTTCATAAGATTGCATGAAAGCATCAACCATATGTTTGGTAAAAGCTTTATTTTGACTATAAGCATGAGGACAATTCAACACGGATTGCAACAAGGAAATATAATCTATTAAAGAACAATTGTCATAATTAAATTCCTGGAAATCCATAATAGTGGGTTCATTGCTATGTAAAGTTTTGACCTCTCCAATCCCACTTTTACCAAATTTAGCATCAAGATCTAAAAACTCTGAATCATTGGGACGCCTTTTAACTAAAGTTGACTCATCTCCAGTCCCATCATTATCAAGATTCATATTGCAAAACAAAGATTTAATAGGGGACACGTCAATAACTTTTAGATCTTCATCACTATTTTCCCTTAACCCTTCTGGTTTGGCAGCCATCTTATTAACTAAGGTGGCTTACTTATCAGAAATTTGGGCTATTGATTTTTCAAGACGAGAAATCTGAGAATTCAAACCATAAAATTCCTTAGACATGTCATCAAGCTCTTTATTCATGTACCCCATAAAGCTTTTTTTCTTCCTTAAGCTCATTTCTAAAGAAATTATTATGCTCAAGTTGTAAAGTCATAAAGCTTCTAACGTTTAATTCAATCTCTTCCAACCTTATAAGAAGAAGATCAGTGTTCTCAGGCAAAGCCATAAGGGCAAACAGGCACACGAGAGGCAAGCGAAAAGGAGAGGCGAACGGAAAAGAGCGGGCAAATAAAACGGCAAGGGTGAAGTGGAGGAGAGGAAAACGAGAGGCAAATGGCAAATAATGTAATGCGAGGGAGATGAGTTTGTGATGGGTACTTGGTATGTCTTGACTTGAGCAAAGACCTCCCCGGCAACGGTGCTAGAAATCCTTCTTGCTACCTCTTGAGCACTGCATTGGTTTTCCCTTGAAGAGGAAAGGGTGATGCAGCAAAGTAGCATAAGTATTTCCCTCAGTTTTTGATAACCAAGGTATCAATCCAGTATGAGGCTCCTCAAAAGTCCCTCGTACCTACACAAACAAACAAGAACCTCGCAACCAACGCGATAAAGGGGTTGTCAATCCCTTCACGGTAACTTGCAAAAGTGAGATCTGATAGAGATAAAAAGATAAGATAAATATTTTTGGTATTTTTATGATATAGATTGAAAAGTAAAGATTGCAAATAAAGATAGATCGGAAACTTATATGATAAAAGATAGGCCCGGGGGCCATAGGTTTCACTAGTGGCTTCTCTCAAGATAGCATAAGTATTATGGTGGTTGAACAAATTACTGTCGAGCAATTGATAGAAAAGTGCATAGTTATGAGAATATCTAGACATGATCATATATATATAGGCATCAAGTCTGGAACAAGTAGACCGAAACGATTTTGCATCTACTACTATTACTCCACACGTCATCCGACTCCTGCCTGCATCTAGAGTATTAAGTTCATAAGAACAGGGTAACGCATTAGGCAAGATGACATGATGTAGAGGGATAAACTCAAACAATATGATATAAACCCCATCTTTTATCCTTGATGGCAACAATACAATACATGCCTTGCTGCCCCTGCTGTCACTGGGAAAGGACACCGCAAGATTGAACCCAAAGCTAAGCACTTTTCCCATTGCAAGAGAGATCAATCGAGTTGGCCAAACCAAACTGATAATTCAAAGAGGCTTTCAAAGATAACCAATCACACATAAAAGAATTCAGAGGAGATTCAATTATTTCTCATAGATAAACTTGATCATAAACCCACAATTCATCGGATCTCGACAAACACACCGCAAAAAGAGTTACATCGAATAGATCTCCAAGAAGATCAAGGAGAACTTTGTATTGAGATTCAAAGAGAGAGAAGAAGCCATCTAGCTAATAACTATGGACCCGAAGGTCTATGGTAAACTACTCACAACTCATCGGAGAGGCTATGGTGTTGATGTAGAAGCCCTCCATGGCCGATTCCCCCTCCAGCGGAGCGCTGGCGAAGGCTCCAAGATGGGATCTCACGGATACAGAAGGTTGCGGCGGTGGAAATAGTTTTTCGTGGTGCTCCTGGATGTTTTCAGGGTACGTGGGTATATATATAGGCGAAGGAGGTTGGTCAGGGGAGCCACGAGGGGACCACGAGGGTGGGGGCGCGCCCACCCCCCTAGGGCACGCCTTGCACCCTTGTGGCCACCTCGGCTACTTCTTGACGTCCACTCCAAGTCATTGCGTTTGTTCCAAAAAGATCGCTCCCGAAGGTCTCATTCCGTTTGATATTCCTTTTCTTCCAAACACTGAAATAGGCAAAAAAACAGCAATTCGGGCTAGGCCTCCAGTTAGTAGGTTAGTCCCAAAAATGATATAAAAGTGTAAAGTAAAGCCCATAAACATCCAAAACGGGTAATATAATAGCATGGAACAATAAAAAATCATAGATACGTTGGTGACGTATCATGGGGACTCCTCTCCCCTCGCTCGATGGAGGCAGGTGCGGGTCGTCATTGTCGAGTAGTGGCGGTGTGCTGGCAATGAGTGCGATGGCGCTAAGGCAGGCGCTAGTGTGACAGGCTGGTGTGGAGGGCTTCACAGCGTAGGCTCCTATGGCGCCGGTGTTGGATCAGCCTGATCCGTTCATGCCTGAGGGGCATGGGAAATCCTTTGTGATGTCCTTGTTGCATGCTTAGGCCCTTCACAGATGTGGGAGGGGCATGCCCTGCCACCAGGTTACTGAAAGTACCTCAGTGGCAACGCTCGATGCAACCGTTGAAATCCCCAGAAAATCGTATGATGGTGGGATTGCACAGGATCTAGCACGGTGCCATCACATGGCCCTTGTAGGGTGTGGTAAAATTTTGGGCGCGTTTGAGCCTCCCCTGAGGCCGCTTGTATACCAAATCGTCTGCGAACTAGTCTGTGGGTATCGAAATGGAACGTGTCCGGTTTGTGCAGGAAGTGCGGGTCCTGCTGCTCCGTTGGCCCCGAAACTTCTCATGCTCTCAAAGCAGGCAATCACATGACACATGCCAAGCCCCTGCATTTTCTGGACCCGTGTGCAATATTCGAGACGTTTATTGCATTGCTAGGCTTTCACCGCTAGAAATTGCAGATCTACAAGGTCGCACATGAAATCATGCCCGGTAGGGGCATGGGAAATCCTTTGTGATGTCTTTGCGGCAATGCCTAGGTCTTGCACAGATGAGGGAGGGGCATGCCCTGCCACCGGGTTACCAAATGTACCTCGGTGGCATGCCTAATGCAACCGTTGTAATCCTCGGAAAATCGTACGATGGTGTGATTGCTCAGGATCTGGTACGGTGTCATCACATGGCCACTGTAGGGTGTGGTAAATGCTTCGGCACATTTCGAATAAGCCTCCCATGAGGACACTTGTAAACCGCACCGTCTACGGGCTAGTATATGTGTCGGGGGGAACGTGTCTGGTTTGTGCAGGAAGTGCGGGTCCTGTTGCTCCGTTGGCCTCAAAACTTCTCGTGCTCTCAAAGGAGGCAATCGCATGATACATGCCTAGCCCCCGCATTTTCCGGACCCACGTGCAATATTCGAGACATTTATTGCACGGCTAGGGTTTCACCACTGGAAATTACAAATCTGCAAGGCAGCACATGAAATTGTGCCCGGTAGTGGCATGTGAAATCCTATGTGATGTCCTTTCGGCATGGCTAGGACCTGCACAGACGAGGGAGAGGCATGCCTTGCCACCAGGTTACCGAAACTACCTTGGTGGCAATGCCTGATGCAACCGTTGAAATCCTCAGAAAATCATATTGCTTGAGATCTGGCACGGTGTCATCACATGGACCCTGTAGGGTGTGGTAAATAGGCCCGGCCCTGGGGGGCGAGAGGGGCGACCGCCCCGGGCCCCCCAAGTATGTTGTCTGCTCTTCTATGGACCTATTGCACCTAACCCAAATGCTAAATAGATGAAATATTACATACTCCATCCGTAAATATTGAGCATAGATCTTTTTCCTCGGATTTCCTTCCTATCATGATTGAATTTGAGATCCCATTACTGCTACAATTGATGAATGGGTTAGATATTGCATGCAAATAATTAGGAGTTGTTGCCAAAAAAAGCTCATGATTTCCTGCCTTATCCACCAGCCAAAAATTGTGCATCCAATTGTTTTGTTTTGAGATGTACGCCTAATTTTTGGAATAACTTGTAACGTACAGCTAGTCCAAGTGGGTTGAGGGAGATAATAGATTGCTCCCTGATATCCATCTCATGTAGAGCCCCGAGTCAGGGGAGGGCCAAAAAGCTGGAGTTAGCCATGTCGCTGCCTCCCACGCAGCCACGCCGTCTCGCCGAGAGGCCTCGCACTATGACGGCGAGATTACAGTTGTAGCGATGATAGGTACTCCCTCCGTTTCAGTTTACGAGTCCTATGCATATATCTAGATTGCCAATTTTATCACCCTAATATAAACTATATAACATAAAGACTATACCTTTTGAAAATAGAACATCTGAACTTTATATTGGTATTTTTGTAATATATGACTTGTATTAGGTTGGTCAAATTGATGACCTAGGGGTACGCGCACACCCTATAAACTGAGAGAGGGAGTATGTCTATGGTCTCTGTGTATAGTTAGTGTATGCCGTATGGGAGTTTATTAGGATGATTTATCAGAAATTCTCTGCATTGGTGCAACATTAGACATTGTTTATGTATAGATGATATTGGGGGTTATAATATTTGAGTTTGCCGACTACCTGATAGTTGCCACATCCATAAACTAATGTTGATTTGGATGACAAGGATTTTCCATATTACGATGTTGACTTCAACATGGATAATAACAATGTGAGTGATCTTTGGCTTTTAAATCATCTGCAAGTCCTAGGAGGTACCAAGTTTTACTATGGGTGCTTATGATATAAGAAATTGGGATAATCTCGATGAAATAGCTATTGGACATACTAGTAAAGAAGAGACTTGTATAAACAAAAAAAATGTATTTTGTATTTTCCTTTAGCTAACAATTCAAGATAGTTTTTTTAATAGTGTTTTATGGTCTACGGTAAGGGCTCCGAGTTATAGTTTCATCCCAGGCCCTCGAATTCTCGGGATTGGCCCTGGTGGTAAAAGTTTGGGCACATTATGAATAAGACTCCCCTGAGGCCGCTTGTAAAGTGCGCCGTCTGCGAGCTAGTCTGTGGGTATCGAGAGGGAACGTGTCTGTTTTGTGCAGGAAGTGCGGGTCCTGTTGCTTCGTTGGCCAAAAACTTGTCATCACTAGTACAAAACGTGGCATTAGTCCCTATTCCAGAGGGCCTTTACTCCCGGTTCTCAACCGGGACAAAACGATCGGGACTAAAGCCCGTCACTTCTAGTCTCGGTTTTGTTATGAACCGGGACTAAAAGAGCTTGATACGTCTCCAACGTATCTATAAGTTTTGATTGTTCCATGATATTATATTATCTGTTTTGGATGTTTAATAGGCATTTATATGCTGTTTTATATTATCTTTGGGACTAACCTATTAACCGAGGGCCCGGTGCCAGTTTCTGTTTTTTTTCTATTTTAGAGTTTCACGGAAAATGAATACCAAACGGAGTCCAAACGGAATGAAACCTTTGCGATGATCTTTCTTGGACTGAAAGGAAACCAGAACACTTGGAGATGAAGTCGGAGATGCAACGAGGCGGCCACGAGGCAGGAGGGCACGCCCAGGGGGGTAGGGCATGCCCCCCTACCTCGTGGGCCCCTTGTAGCTCCCCTGACCTAGTTCCTTCGCCTATATATACTCTTATACCTTGAAAACAACCAGGAGAGCCATGAAAACACTTTCCCACCGCCCCAACCTTCTGTACCCGGGAGATCCCATCTAGGGACCTTTTCCGGCGTCCTGGCGGAGAGGGATTCAATCACAGAGGGCTTCTACATCAACACCATTACCTTTCCGATGAAGCGGGAGTAGTTTACCACAGACCTTCGGGTCCATAGTTATTAGCTAGATGGCTTCTTCTCTCTCTTTGATTCTCAATACCACATTCTCCTCGATGTTCTTGGAGATCTATTCGATGTAATATTATTTTGCGGTGTGTTTGCCGAGATCCGATGAATTGTGGATTTATGATCAGATTATCTATGAATATTATTTGGTTCTTCTCTGAATTCTTATATGCATGATTTGATGTCTTTGCAAGTCTCTTCGAATTATCGGTTTAGTTTGGCCTACTAGATTGATACTTCTTGCAATGAGAGAAGTGCTTAGCTTTGGGTTCAATCTTGCGGTGTCCTTTCCCAGTGATAGTACGGGCAGCAAGGCACGTCTCATATTGTTGCCATCGAGGATAACAATATGGGGTTTTTATCATATTGCTTGAGTTAATTCCTCTACATCATGTCATCTTACTTAATGTGTTACTCTGTTCTTTATGAACTTAATACTCTACATGCATGCTGGATAGCGATCGATGTGTGGAGTAATAGTAGTAGATGCAGAATCATTTCGGTCTACTTGACACGTGCGTGATGCCTATGTTCATGATCATTGCCTTAGATATCATCATAACTATGCGCTCTTCTATGAATTGCTCGGCAGTAATTTATTCACCCACCGTAATGTTTGCTATCTTGAGAGAAGCCACTAGTGAAACCTATGGCCCTCGGGTCTCTTTTCCATTATATAAGTTCTCTTTTACATCTTACTAATTTCCGATCTACTACTATTTTGCAATCTTTTACTTTCCGATCTATAAACCAAAAATATTTACTTTACGGTTTATTATCTCTATCAGATCTCACTTTTGCAAGTGACCATGAAGGGATTGACAACCCCTTTATCGCGTTGGGTGCAAGTTGTTGATTGTTTGTGCAGGTATTCGGTGACTTGTGTGTTGTCTCCTACTGGATTGATACCTTGGTTCTCAAACTGAGGGAAATACTTACGCTACTTTGCTGCATCACCCTTTCCTCTTCAAGGGAAAACCAACGCAAGCTCAAGAGGTAGCAAGAAGGATTTCTGGCGCCGTTGCCGGGGAGATCTACGTCAAGTCAAGCCATACCAAATACCCATCATAAACTCTTCTCCCTTGCATTACATTATTCGACATTTTCCTCTCCTTTTCCTCTCCCCCACTTCTAAAACGATTTTCGAAAAGATTCACCTTTTCTTTGCCTTCTTCTAGTATGTATTTTCTATGTTTCCATGTGCCTTCTATTTGCTTGCATCTTTGCTTGCTAAAAATCTATTGATATGGATCCAGTTAAAGTGTTCTACTTGGATCATCTTCGATCTATATGTGCTCGTGCTGAAACCCCAACTAGTTTAGTTGAGGGAAAATCTTTAGATGAGCATGCTCATTTTGTGCGTCACCGTTTGTCTGAAAAAGGGAGACTCTTATGGAATCAAATAAATAGTTTGCTATGTTATGCTTGGAATCTTTGTGAAATTTATGATTTTACTTGTTGCTCTAAGAACCCTAAAAACACCTTCCCTACCTATGTGAGTTTAATGATAATGAAATCTTATCTTCTTATGCAAAGGGTGTTTATAGTTACTATGATATCGAACAAATTGAAGAATTTGTTGGTTTTAAGGGTGCTTATGAAGTTGCTTCTTTGATTGAAAAGTATGATATTACTCTCTACAAATCTGAAAATTTTGACATACTTAAATATTGCTATGAAAACTATGCTCATAATGTCTATGTCAAATAATTTATCGAAAGAATGACCGTTGCTTTGGAGGAAAATAATGATACGCATGAATCTATAGATAATTATGATTCCGATGATTTGATTGAAATATCCCTTGATGAACATGATGCTTGCTATTCTTGTGACCATGATGCCAATATTTATGAAGACGAATTTGCTATAGTTCCTTATGTTAAACATGAGACCATTGCTATTACACCCATACTTAATCATTCCTTCGATGAAAATCATGATTGCAATGATGTTATTATAAATTCTCTTAATGTCAGTTGTGTTAACGATATGCAAAACCTCAAGCTTGGGGATGCTAGTTTTGCTATGACTACTATTTGTTGCAATGATCATGATTGGGGTGATTCTTCTCACTAGTAGAAAAAGGCCCATTTGTCCCGGTTCATAACTCCCATTTGTCCCAATTGCTGAACCGGGACTAGAGTGTCGGTACTAAAGCCCAACACCTTTAGTCCCAGTTCGCCCATGAACCGGGACAGATGTGGCTCCACGTGGCCGTTGCGGCTTGCCCAGGCAGGAGGGCCTTTTGTCCCGGTTGGTGGCACCAACCGGGACCAAAAGGCATCCACGCATCAGCAGTTCAGGGGCTGGGGTTTTTGTTTTTTTTCTGAAAGGGGGGGTGTTGGGGGGTTTTTGGGGTTTTGTAGGGTTAATTTAGGGGTTTCATATATTGTGTTAGCTAGCTAATAGAGAGAAGTGTCCTCTTATCTCCGTGCTTGGTCGACGCTACGTACTATACATATAGAGAGGACTCAACACGCTAGCTAGCTAGTAACCAAATGAAGGAAACCATTAAGTACAGAAGATCGTGATGATAATATATAGAGAGAAGTGATCGACCTCTCCCTCTCCGAGAGATTGGTCGAACAACAAGTTTTCGTATATCTATCCGACGCTACTGGCTACATATATACAATATAAGATCTCTTACAATCCCCTAACATCTGGACTCAAGTTCCACATGGTATTCTCCGTCTTTGTCAATGATGTGGTGAAGAAAGAATCCCGCCAATTCCTCTTGAATTGCTCGTATGCGATCTTGTGGTAGGAGTTCATCTCGCATCTGAAACATCTAACTTGATAAAGGGGGTCAATACATATATATGAATGAAATTCAACACAAATGATGGTAACAAAATAAAATTGTGAATATTATTGCTTACGCACTTCATATTGTTTTTTAGAGTAGCCCCGCTCACAGGTCGTGTGGCGGATGAACTCGCAAATGTAGTATCCATAGTAATTATTCCTGGGTTCCTGCCACAACCACTTTACAAGAAATAGAGGTCAGTCAAACTGATAAGCAAGCATGCTAAATGGTATTGATGAAACTAGCTAGAATCAATGGGGGATGCGCGGAACTAGCTTGTAGTACTTACTTTCGGGTGGTTAAATCCTAGCTCCGCCGGCAGTCCCGGAGCTTCTGCGGTGAAATTTTTCCAAACCCTGCCAGACAAAGAAAACAATTACTTGATATCAGGAAATGAACAAAGTTGCCAATATGGTGCGATAATGATCGATTGAACTTACTTCTCGAGGATTTTAGTCATGCATGCATACTCCTCTGGATTTTTTCGTTTCGAGTCTATGACTGTTACTAGTCCCTGCTCAAGCTTAATCTCTAGCAGAATAAAGTGGAAGGTGCGCAAGCATGCATAACTCATCAATTACATTACTATAACCTCGATTAATAAGGGAAACCGAATATGCACAAGACAGTAACACTCACTTGAATTCGTAAGGAAAGAGTATTGTATCTTTGTTTTGATTTCGAAAAAAAGATCGTAGCAAGTTGGCCTCGGTTTCTTTGGCATCATGTTTAACATTCCATTCATCCATGAGATTTGTGTTAATGAACCCAATATCACCGATTTGTCTTTATTCAATTCGGCGATCTTCAATCTGCATAATATAGTGTGGATAATTATATATACATGCAATGAAAGAGTTGAGCTATATATAGACTTAATTACGGAAGTAGTACTTACAGACAGTAGCAAGTGATGATTGTTTTATCGAGGGCCTTTTGATTGAAAAACTGGAAGAACTCCTCATATGGAATAGATAACAGATCAATTCCAACGAGGTTGTGCTCCTCTTTCACTCTCAGCGTCAAAGTATCCGTCCCAGACTTGCTGTAGGTGTCCATGTACCAATCATGGAATCTTCGCATCATCGTTGTTAGAGGAGGATGACCAGGTTTGACGAGAGGCTTCCCATGCCAGAATTTGAATGTGTCCACCTCCATTGTATCAAAAAGTGCATCGTTGGGCATGTAATCTCCAGGATTGGTACCGGGCAGCATCCCCGAAAGATTAGCGACGATATCGCTAGACACCTTGAGCGGGGGGCACGATTGCTTCGCGTGTTCGCCGAGTTGGGGAATTGTTTTCCCACTTCTTCGTTCTGCTAACCTTCGATCACTGGAAGTACTTCCCGACCGCTCCGCTTCCTTATATGTCCTTTCAATAACACGGTCATAGTTGGTTTGTGGCGGAGGCGGTGATGTTCACTGCAGGGCATCCAAAGTGCGCTTCACTTTCACCGGACCTATCTTCTCCTCCGGAGGTGGATGTTTCTTAGCTTTTACCACTTCAAAGAAGTCCTTCACTTGGGCTTCACAGATCTTCCAGTTTTCCTCCTCGCTCCTCTTGTATGGTAACTTCTCTAGAGGCTTGAGAGATGATGGACCGAATATGTATTGTCTCCCGCCTCTAGCTATACTGCTAGACGCCGGAGCAGCCGGAGCGGCTGCGGCTGTCTTCTTTCATGGCTTACGAGGCGGAGAAGAAGGAGGCGGACTGCTACGATGAGCCGGAGCGGCGGCGTCTGTGTTCCGCCATCATTGTTGCTTACGAGACGGCGAAGGAGGAGGCAGGCTGCTCGGACGCACCAGAGCAAGCGGAGAAGGAGGCGGAGTGCCGCCATCACGCGCCGGAGCAGGAGGTCGAGTGCCCTGATTACTCGCCGGAGGAGGCGGAGTGCCCAGCTGACTCACCGGAGGCATGAAGTTCAGAAGCTTGATGTGCTCCTTCCGCCATAGACATGGAGTCTTCAGAGCAAGACCCATCTGAGTCTCCCCTTCACCTGTAGGGTGGTCAAGCTGGAGCTCGTCAAATCCCTCTGTTATTTCATCCAGCATCACAATAGCATAGCCTTGTGGAATCAGACGACAGTGAAAGTTGCTTCGGGTGAAGGAGGCAACACAGAGCCGACAGCCGCCTTGACTTTGAGGTTCTGCCATTGCATCATAAGGTGGCATGGGTGTGAATCCGTGATAAAATCCATGGGGTAGCTAGGACCCGTGAAGTTAGGCTACTAAACGAGCTCGGTGGAAGCCACGCTACTTCTCCGCTGAGATGGCGGGGTAGCTTTTGGGGCAGCTTGGGCAGGATCTCGCTGGTTCTCAATAGCTTGTCGTTCCTCTAGCTTTCGAACCATTGCCTGACGCTTTTGCAGTTTGCTCAGCTCCACTTTCCTCCTCCTCTCTTGGGTTTTGTAACCGCTTGCATCGGGAAAACCAACCTTCCATGCAATGGAGCCTGGCGTGCCTCGTGTTCGTCTAGGGTGCTCCGGATTCCCGAGGGCCTTTGTGAGCTCGTCGTTCTCTCTGTCGGGAATGAACGTCCCTTCCTGCGCTGCCTTGATTGCTTCCTGAAGCTTCGTGATGGGTGTTGCAAGTTGCTCGTCCGTCCAACAGCACTTCCCTGTTTCAGGGTCCAAAGTTCCCCCAACCCGAAGAACCAAGTCCTTCAACGGTCTGGCCAGTGCAATGTCTCTGGTTCGACCCCTTTAGCAATAAGGTCCTGCTCAACCTTGTCCCACAACGGCCGGGATTTGAGGTAGCCACCTGACCTCATGCGATGGTGATGCTCCTTCTTTGCAGCATTTATCTTGTTAATCGCTGACATCTTCTTACTCTTCTCCGATGTCTTGTGGGCCACAAATTCGGGCCAGTGATCTCTTATCTTCTCAAATCGACCGGTGAATTCTGGAGTCTTGTTTTTGTCGACATACATTGATTTCAACTCATTCTTCCACCTCCTGAATAGATCTGCCATCTTCTTGAGAGCATGAGCCTTGATCAATGGCTCTATAACTGGCTTATCCGGATCCTCCTCTGTCGTAGGGTGAAATTTTCCTTCAGCGCGGTCCAAAGATCATCCTTCTTTCTATCTTCGACAAAAGAAACTTGAGGGTCTTCCTTCTTAGGATTATACCATTGGTGGATGCTGATCGGGATCATGTCCCTAACAAGAACCCCGCACTGAGCAGAAAATGCTTCCTTGGTCCGGAGGGGTTCAATCGGTTGGCCATTGCGCGCGATTTCTATCATCATGAACCTTTCATCCTGGCGCAACTTTTTCTTCGGGCCTCATCTTGTTACCGAAGTTTTGCTCGATCCGGAGGGCTATAAAAGAAGAAAGAAGAGTTAATATATGTACATACAAAAACAATTAATGCATCAATTAGCTAGTCAGCACAGGCTTAATATATATATATATATATATATATATATGTATGTATACCTCGCGGGACTTTGCAACAGCTGATCCCGACTCCGTTCGGTCATCGGAGCTGTCATCACGGTCGCTGGAGCCACCATCATGATCTTGACTTTCCTCCTCCATTGTTTGATCATCGTAGCATGCTTCCTCTCCTTCCAGACTATCGGTTTCATTGAGAAATATTGACAAGACATCACCTCTGTCGCAGATTATGTCCCCCAATATCTCTTCTTGTTCGAAGTCTCTTTGTTGATCCATAGTTTCTGCAAATATTACAATATGGCAATTAATATACAAACATGAGAGATGGATATATTAATAGTGGAAAATGTAGACCCCTCAGCGATCCTCGACCCTCGACTCTCATCCCTTCGGCGACCGTTGACCCCCTACCCTAGCTAGTTCCGATCCTCGACTGCTCGGATTCTCTTAACCTTTAAGGGATTTGACAAGATGGCGCCATTCTGGATGTGCGGAAAAAAATGGTCCCTATTTTTTCCTGATCTCATCTACCCTTCTATATGTCACGTTGTCTAGTGTCAAAGGGTTCAACACTTTGACACAAGAGAACGTGCACATATAGAATGCTAGATGAAATCAGGAAAAAATAGGGATCAACTTAATTATGCACATCCATAATGGGGGCATTCTTCATAAATCTCTTATAAATCTCGAGAGAGTTTGTCGGGTAGGGGCGGGAGGGGGTACAAGATCGATAACATTTTTTTCTATGGTTTGGGTGTCCTCGAGAGTTGGTCGAGCGAGAGGGGGTTGATCGACGTCCCCCTGTCGACCCCTCGGCGATCCTCGACCCTCGACCCCTCGACGACCCTCGACCCTCATCACCTCAGTGCCCCTTGACCCCCTACCCTAGCTAGTTCCGATCCTCGACCGCTCGGATTCTCTTAACCTTTAAGGGATTTTACAAGATGGTGCCATTCCGGATGTGCAGAAATGGTCCATATTTTTCCTGATCTCAAGAAAACCATTGCTTCATCATTTGCCGAAAGTAACAGGCGCATAACGGTATGAAGCTCTCCAAAATTGTTTTGGAACAGAGTCCCAGATAGGATAATTCACTTTTTGGTACGAAGTTCAGCAAGAGCCTTCCGAATATCGCTATTTGGAAGGCCTTTGCTAAAATCCGTACCAAAAGGCGAATCATTCTATCAGGAACTCTGTTCCAAAACAACTTTGAAGAGCTTCGTAGCGTCATACGCATGTTGCTTCCAGAAAATGATGTAGCCATGGATGATATCAAAAAAATGGATCAACTTGTGCACATCCATAATGGGGGCATTTTTGTTAAACGGAGACCCTCGACCCTCGGCGATCCTCGACCCTCAACCCCTCGACGACCCTCGACCCTCGACTCTCGATGACCCTCGACCCTCGACGACCCTCGACCCTCGACCCCTCGATGACCCTTGACCCCTCGACGAC
>NC_041383.1:641100902-641116600 GCF_002162155.2 Triticum dicoccoides | reverse complement strand
ACGTTGATGACCCTCGACACTCGACCCCTCGACGACCCTCGACCCCTCGGCGACCCTCGACCCTCTACCCTAGTTTCCGACACCCTATTTCCCGACACCCTCGTTCCCGATAAAAGATAAGAAGAGGAAGAAGAAGGAAAAAATAGAGAAGGAGAAGAAGAACAAAAGGAAGAAGAAAAAATAGGAGAAGAAGAAGGAAAAGAGGAGAAGAAGAAGAAATAGAGGAGAAAATTTTCTATTTTTTCTTCTTCTCCTCTTTTTTTTCCTCTTCTTATTTTTTTCTCTTTTTCTTCCACTCCTCTTCTTCGCTTCTTCTTCTCCTTCTTCCTCTTCTTATTTTCCTTTTTCCTCTCCTTCTTTTTCTTCTTCTTCCTTCTTCCTATTTTATTCTTTTTCCTGATCTTTCTTTTTCCTCTCCACTAACCTAAAATCTCTATTAACCTAAGAAAAAAACATACATCATCTATATATATATATATGAAAAAAACATACATCATATGAACAAAAAAATCATACATCAATATACATCAATACATACAACAAAAAAATCATACCAAAAAAAGGTCGGCGGTGCTCACAGCAAGGACGGCGACGACGAGGCAGGGTGACGTCGTCGGGGCAGGGCGGTGCGGGGACGGCGGCGGGGGCAGACGGCGGCAACGACAGGCGCGGGGACGGCGACGATGAGGCAGGGAGACGGTGTCAGGGCAGGGGCGGCGCAGGGACGGCGGCGACGATGGGCGCGGGCGACGGTGACGATGACGGCGGGCGCGGGCGAGGGCGACGGCAACGGCGGGGGTGGCAAGGCAGCCTGGCGGCGTAGTTGTCGTCGGCGTCTTCGGGGTGGAAATGAGATGAAAACTGAAAATTTTGATAAGTGATGCTTATATACCAAGATCATTGAACCAGTGCCCCCTTTAGTCTGCCTTTGGTCCCGGTTGGTGGCACCAACCGGGACCAAAGGCCTTGTGCTGCCCCGCGGCCAAAATGTTTAGTCCCACCTCGCTAGTTGAGAGGGGCTCGAAGTGGTTTATAAGCGCGGTTGCGCTCACCACTTCGAGCTCCTCTCCAATGCAGGCTTACGGGCCTAATCTGTCTCTGTTATGCATGTGGGCCTACTAGGCCTTATGCGGGCCTGAATCCTGGCCCATGGTTGAGTCTCTAGTCGTATTCAGGCCGTGGTGGCCCATTAGGTGGCATTTTTTATTTTTTTTCCCAGTTTTTTGTTTTGTTTTTTGTATTATTTATTTTCTTTTGTTTTTTGCTTTATTATTTATTTCTTTTTGCTTTTAGGTAATAAAAATTATAAACTTTCTGTTAGTGCCATTTATTTTCCAATTTGAATAGTTTAAATTTGAATATTTTAAAATTTGTGTGAATCACTAGTTTTTGAATAACTTTACTATAAAGATAGATTTTTGAGTGATTCTTTTTCCTGCTGTTTAATATTACTGTGTTTTATCATTATATTCAAAAACGGATTTTGTTATTTTAGTTTCTAACAAAAAATTCTTTATGATAATTCCTTTTGCAATTAAAGTTTCTAACAAAAAAATCTTTATGAAAATTCTTTTTGCTTTAATGTTTTGAACAGAAAATACTTTAATAATTTTGTTTGCATAAATTTTATATAATTTTAGTTTCAATAATACTAGAGGTTTATAAAAGTTTTTTCAGTTGATTCCTTTTGCTATTGGAGTTTTATAAAAGCTTTTTAGTTGATTCTTTTTGCTATTGAAGGATATTATAGTTTTGTTTTAGTTGATCATAACCGAATATTTTAATTGATTATTTTTAGTTCATTCTTTTTGCTATGAGTTCATTCTTTTCGCTGCCGTCGACCCCCGTGCCTCTACTCCGACATCGGCGTGGACTACACCGGCCGCTTCATCATCAACCGCGCGGCAAGGCTGGACGCGCCGCCCAAGGGACACCTTCGTGCGTCGCTGCCGGCCGCTCGCTTGCGCGGTCTCCACGCCGGTCATCTTCGTCGTCATTGCCCGGAACATCATCGACAACGTCGCCATCGACTATGATCTGCGCGTCGTCCCCGCCATGGCGCGTATAGCGTCGCCGTCGGTCTGATCAATTGATCATGTGCATGTCTTCGCCAAGAACGTCCCCGAGCACGTGCCTACTGCCGATCGAGCCACAGGTTGTCGTTGCATCGTCCCTTCCGACAGCTGCGTCGCCGCCTGAGGTCTTCCCGTCGGCTGCCCCGACCCGTGCGCCGCTCCGGCCGACACCCCTTTGGCTGTCGTGTCGCAGAACACGGTCCACACCGCCGCCCCTGCGTCGCCCCTTAGGGTTATCGCATCGCGGCACGCGGTCCATGCTGCCTCCCCTCGGGCCATCGCCTCCGGCTAGTGGTTCTCCACGCGGCTGCCCCGACCAGCGAGCCGCCGGTACACCGCCTCTTCGGGCTATAGCGCTGCGACATGTGGTCCCGCCCTCGCCCGAGGCCGTCCCCGCGGTTGCACCGACCTGCGAGTCACCGCTACACCGCCTCTTCGGGCTGTAGCGTCGTGGAACACGGTCCCTACCGTCGCCCCAAGGTCTTCCCATTATCGCCCTGACCTGCCAGCCGCCGCTAAGTCGCCCCTTCGGGCTGTTGCGTCACGGCCCGCGGTCCCCCCCTCCCCCTCCGCCGTCCACGCACGTCGAATTCCCGTGGTATGCGCCGCACCGCCTCCCTTGGCGCCGGAACGCCACCGTCCGCGCCGGTCTTTGTCACGTTGTCGGGTTCCTCATCTACTTTGAGCACCATCGCCGCACTCCTAACCTAGTTGCCGCTGCCGCTCTTCTTTGGCCGCCGCCGCTACCCCCGTAGTCGCCGCCGCCCGTCCACCCCCTTCGTCTTCGTCCAAGCACCAGCCTATCGCCAGCCTCGCTGTCATCTACCCCGACAACTTCGTCTACTCCGACAACCGCAGGTGACATCGGCAAAGCATCGATTGGCACCGCAACTGTCGTTGAGTCCTTCTTTGCTGGCCCCTCTGACTTCCCCGACATGGCGTACAGCTCGTGCAGGTCCCTCGTCTACGCATGCCCGGTGCTGGCAACACCGATGCATGCCTTCGTCCACGACGTGTCCCCAGGCCTGGCAAGCCTGTTGCGGCGCTTCGTCAACTTCGACTTCGTCTATCTACGCATGCCCGGTGCTAGCAGCACCGATGCATGCCTTCGTCCATGATGTGTTCCCGGGCTTAGCAAACCCTGCGCGACGCGTCGTCAACACCATTCTCCTTCCTGGCGCACCACTTCTTCGACACCACCGCATCCATGACTAACTCGGCGCCTCCTTGCGCCCGCGGCTCCACGGCGACTCCCTCGACAGCGGCTACCCCGACTCGACATCGACCACAACATTCTTCGCACGGCTACCTAGATCACGGCTACACCACCCTATGCTCTCCGCTACATCGACATCGGCACAAAGGGTTATCATCCTCTTGAGAAACTCATCGGCTTCCTCTACGGTCAACGTGTCCGTGACGCGACACCGTCCACGACGCTCCCGCTAGGACTGCGAGGGGATGTCAGTCTGTCGGCTGCTATTCTCTCCAATCTGACCGTCCACGTCGCTCATGTTGTTCGCAACGCTACCGCTATGACTGCGGGCGGATGTTAGAGATATATTTGGGTTACATATGTTTAGTAGTCTAGAATTTGTAATCCATCTCCTACCTTATCTCTATGAGAGGCGTCTTACCCTCGAAGCCTTGTACTCAATATATACTCGCCCTCGAGGCTCAATAATACATTCATCATATTCCACAACAATCTCTCTCCCCCTTCTAACACCGCCGCTTCCAAAACGATGACGTGGCGCCGGATGTAATAAGTGGGCGTTTGTCTCAAGTTGGAGACTGGAATAAGAGGTGCGCCCAGTGCATGGGGAAGATGGGGGCCTTGGTTCGATTCATATGTTTGGCTAGGACAAATTAGATTAAACAAATGATTAGTATCCCATCTGTTTCCTTTGACTTATAAGACGTTTTGGATATTTCAATATGATTACATACAGATAAAAATTAGTGAGCAGACACACTAAAATGTGTCTATATATCTGATTCTTCAGAAAATAAAGTTAGAACATCTTATAATTCGAAACGAAAGAAGTACAAGTTAGTATTTGGTTGGAGAGATGGAATATACTAATATATTTGCTACATCTCATGTCTTATGTATAAGTAATGGGATTTACCACACATATAATATGAACAATTAGTATTATTTTCATTTTCTGCAATATGTTATTCAAATTCTCACAGATATTTCAATTATATTTGCAGCATCAACAATAACTACATAAACCAAACCGCGTAGGTTTGGTAATTTCTCCAATTTTAGGGGTGTTCACTACTTCTACTAGAGGATACCCCATGTGTTATGTGGAATTTTTTGCCTAACTATAAGTAGCTTCAAGGAAAAGTGTGATCGGATGAAAAATGAAGATGGCAATTAAAAATCCAATGGAATACTTATATTTGTGTTGAACGGTACAATTTGGTGCAAACTGACAAAAGACTTAGCACCATGATGGCATTAATCTCCTCGATATCCAATTAAGCTTTGAAAATTCCACTATAATAATTCTATTATACTAGTTGGCTTGTAGTGGCTTCAAAAGAGACATGTCTTTGCCTGTACTCAAATGTAGAAATTCGTGTACCACCAACAAAAATAAATTACCATATGGTATGAGAGGTAACGCATACCAAGTAATAACTGAGCACCCAACTGATATCTTATTTATTTGTAATACGAAGAATTTCTTACAGTTTATGGTGAGTTAAATAAGTCAAACCCTCCATGTACCATAACAATGTATGCTTCATTGTTCGGATATAGAAAATCTCATAGCACGGCTTGACAACAGTCCGAAAGACCAACAAGCAAAAATGCACTGTGAGATGGATAATGCTTCCAAATGAACAGTAAATACAAGTGAAATACTAAACCAATTTTAAAAAATACACATCAAAGATGAAAGACTCTCTTAGGTGCTTGCAAATTTTCATGCTAACATGGCACACGGGAATCTCGCTACAAAGAAAAGGCAAAATTGGAGCTCGAATTTTGTTGCAGCTTTGGACATTTATGGAGTTTTAAAAAATAAAATTGAACCAAGTTCGACGGATGTCGTCTCAACGCCAAAATTCGCAAACACCTAGAAAAGTCTCTTATCTTTCGTGTGTACAAACTTCAGACTTTTTAAATTTTGTTTGATATTTTTTTTGAATTTACTGTACACGCGGGTGCAGATGCACCCCAGCTTCGTAACGCTGCTATCGATAACAGAAATCCAGAGATAATCCACTGCATGACATCTTTTTATTGCTTTCTCTTGGTGACATGAAATACATAAATAAAAAAGTTTATCACCTACTGCATTTGTGTAGCTTGATCAGTGAAGATCTGAGGAACTGAGTCGCACAATTTCTGCTCTATAGAATGACCAATATCGCTACAAAGTTTCTCAAAAACAACATCGAAACAACCTATGACTTGGTTGCACTGTAGTACTCCCTCCGTTCTGAATTACTTGTCTTAGATTTGTCTAGATACGGAGGTATCTAGCACTAAAATGAGTCTAGATACATCCGTATCTAGACAAATCCAAGACAACTAATTCGGAACGGAGGGAGTATATCACAGTGAGGAACAAGATTTTTAAGAAAAGAATATATAATCTCTACTGCTCACTCCTCGAAGGAACAGTACAATTAGGACAAAGAAATATGTTTACTGAAGACCCTCTGTGCCATATCAACGCTGGCAGTAGCTCCAGAGGATTGATGTAGCGTTCAGGGACAGAAGCCATATTTTTGAGTATTCATACCACTGAAAGCAACAGAAATATTTGAAGTTCATTCCACAGTGATGCCAGACCAAAACATTGGACACAGTACTTGCCTGAGCGGAAGAATTCCATCTCTTGTACATATTGCAACGAGCGTCAGATAGAAGGATGATTCAGTACAGATATGGGATCTAAACTGAGAAGCACCTAGCGTCAAATACTTGAACAGCACAATCTAATCTGGGAAGCAACGAGTGTAAAGAAATAAAAAGACTGGTTCACTGCAGCTGTACTGTCCAAACAGATCAAATCAGTCGGTCTTAAAAAAAACAAATCACAATTCAACAGTGAAGCATTTCGCCAGGATTCAGAATCGAACTGATTGCATTGAACAGAACATGGTATTACACAGCCTAGACGCACGCCAAAGCAGTAAATCACATCTAGCACGGCACACATATCACAGAGCAAACGAGGAAGTTGCCCCACTACTGGCACCACTGCGAATTTGTCAGAGACGCTGGCCATTGGGCGTTGCCAGTGACTTTAGTCCCACCTCGGATATGGGAGGGGGCTAGGACCACCTTATAAGGAGGAGTGCCACACTCCCTTCAGACTAGTCTTTTGGGATGTGGTGGGCTCTTTGCTTGTGTGGTGTGTCCGATGCGCATCGGAAACGTCTGAACATATGCCAGAGGTTGGGAGCTGGGCCTGGGACGCTAACAATTGGTATCAGAGCTGGGCCCCAGTCCGCCCTGTTTAGGGGGATGGGGTGTCAGAGACGCTGGCCATTGGGCGTTGCCAGTGACTTTAGTCCCACCTCGGATATGGGAGGGGGCTAGGACCACCTTATAAGGAGGAGTGCCACACTCCCTTCAGGCTAGTCTTTTGGGATGTGGTGGGCTCTTTGCTTGTGTGGTGTGTCCGATGCGCATCGGAAACGTCTGAACATATGCCGGAGGTTGGGAGCTGGGCCTGGGACGCTAACAGAATCTAGCCTCGGAAGCCTGAGCGCGTAGACGACATCCATGGCGGTGACGGTCTTGCGGCGGGCGTGCTCGGTGTAGGTGACGGCGTAGCTATTACAGAGCCTACTGAACCCCAAGACAGAACACAACAACACACGCAAACCAGTAAATCTCATCTACCACAGCACACATCACAGAGAGCAAACGAGGAAGTTGCCCCACTGCTGGCGGACTACATGAATCTAGCCTCCGAAACCGTAGAGGGTGCGGCCCTGTCGCTTGAGCGCGTAGACGACGTCCATGGCAGTGACGGTCTTGCGGCGGGCGTGCTCGGTGTAGGTAACGGCGTCGCGGATGACGTTCTCGAGGAAGATCTTGAGGACGCCGCGGGTCTCCTCGTAGATGAGGCCGGAGATGCGCTTCACGCCACCCCTCCTCGCCAGCCTCCGGATGGCCGGCTTGGTGATGCCCTGGATGTTGTCGCGGAGGACCTTTCGGTGGCGCTTGGCGCCGTCCTTGCCCAGCCCCTTGCCGCCCTTGCCGCGCCCGGACATCGTCGCTGGATTTGGGAGAAGAAGGAACTCGTGTGGATGCTGAAGCTTGGGATGGATTGAGGAATCGGAGGTGACCGGTTTATATGGGAAGGGGTTGGGAGGAAAGCCCGAAATTTTGGGGAGTTGGAGGCGGGAGGTGTCTGCTCTCTGCTGGGTCGATCCGTGGGATATTGGAGTTCGCCCGTTGGATTGCGATCAGAAGGTGGGATGCGGTGGGAGGCTGGTGGTGCGGATCGGTGACGTGGCGGAGATCTGGGCATTTGCTTTTTTTTAGAGAGAATGATTTGGGCCAGGCCAAGTAATTGGAGGTCAATCTGTGCTAGACGAGAATTTTCGTAGCTCAGTTTTCAGATGTCATGGCTGGCCCTCGGCACCGCGAGTCGTATCGTTGTACTCTTCTCGTATTTCTACTTTCACAAGCACATTCTGCAAGGATTGCCAGCTAACAGGGCGTCCTTCCCCATAAGATACTTGGGTCTTCCATTGTCCGTCTGGCAGCTTAAGAAGGTGGATTTGCAATTTCTTGAGGACAAAATTGCGGGCAAGTTGGTGACATATGAGGGGCAAAACATCACCACCATTGGACGAACGACCCTTGTTAAGTCTGTCGCCACCTCGCAAGCGGTCTATTTCATCACATCTTTGGTCATACCGTCGGGCATTCTTCACAATATCAACAAACTAGAGCGGGCTTTCCTTTGGTCGGGATCGGATAAGACGGCGGGCGCCAAGTGCAAGGTAAACTGGGAGATGGTTTGCCGCCCGTGCGAATATGGCGGCCTAGGGGTTCTCAACACCGATAAATTCGCGCGGGCCTTGCGCTTGAGATGGCCATGGTTCGAATGGACGGCACCACAAAAGTTGTGGGTGGGCTTGGAAAATCCATGTAACGAGGAGGACCTTGACTTCTTCTATGCGTCCACGACCATCACCATGGGGAACGGCGCTAAAACGCCTTTTTGGGATTCTCCCTGGCTCCATGGGTGCAAGCCTAAGGATGTTGCCTCGCTCGTCTTTGTGGCCTCCTCAAGGAAGAATTGGAAGGTGCGGGAGGCCCTACAAAATAATGCATGGATCCTCAAGCTCAACACCTCCACGGTTGTCTCCGTTGAGCACATCCGACAATTCTTCACGCTATGGGCACTTGTGAACGATGTGCATCTGGATGCACTCTCCGAAGATACTATTGTGTGGAAGCATACGACAAGCGGGCACTACACTGCGGCCTCCGCCTACAAGGCCCAATTTCTTGGCTTGGTTCTCTCTCCCATGGACCAAATGGTTTGGAAAGCTTGGGCGCCACCAAAGGCTAAATTCTTCGCTTGGTTGGCTATCCAAGACAGAATTTGGACCGCGGATAGACTACAAAAACGTGGATGGCCAAATTGTGGTCTTTGCACCCTCTGCAAGCGAGAGCATGAAAGTGGATCGCATCTTTTCTTCAAATGCCGCTTCACTATTAGGCTATGGAACTTGGTCATTGCAAAACTTGGGCTTCATCATATGGACACCTCTATGTGGCATCTTGAGAGTTCGGTTAAGGAATGGTGGACAAATAGGACCGGCGCCGGAGTCCCCAACAGGAAGGCCATGGTCTCTCTAACCATGCTCGTGTCATGGACCATTTGGAACGAGCGGAGTGCGCGTGTTTTCCGGAACAGGAGTGCTCCACCACCATTCTTGCTAAACAACATCATCTGCGAGGCAAACCTTTGGATCACCGCCGGAGCAAAAAAATTAGGGAACATTATTTTGCGTGAGTAATCTTCCATGCCGTGTAAAAGTGTGCCCTTGTAATAAACTCTATCCTCTTCTTATTTAATAGATGAGGCAAATCTTTTGCCTCCGTTTCAAAAAAAAAATTCATCATGAATTCATCATGAAATATTCGAAGTTGTATTTATTTGGTATTGTGGATTTTGATGTTTTATATTATTATTTATCTATATACTTTACACACGGTGGAAGAACAAAAATTTATTTGTGCCACAAAAAACTTTCCCTCGTGTTAGGATTTTAGCTCCTCGACTCGACTTTGAGATCCCGTCCGCCTCCGTCTTTCTTCCCATGTACTCCACCTAGGTCGAGGATCGATGCAGGACCACCACGCAGAAGTCCGCCATTTGTTGGCGACGGATCGGCGACCAGCTCCTGAAAGTGGGGTCGGAGGAGTCTAAGCGGGTCGCACGTGCCCTCACCGCACCAAGTGCCAAGGGCAAGAGTGCGTCTACAGCTGATCGTCGCCGCCGGGTGAACATGACGTGTCAGGCAGAGGCAGCAACCAAGCGGTTGCGCTGTGAGCACGCAAAGACGGTCAAACAGGGTAGTTGTGACCCCTTGGTGACCTACCGCCGATTTAAGGACGATAACGACGGCGGTGGTGGCAACGGCAAAGGGGACAATGACGGAGGTGTTGGTGGCCTCGGAGGTCATGCCTACGAGGTCACCGTTTGGTACCTAGTAAGTTTAGTTTAAAATAATTAGTTTAGTCAAATTTTGTTAAATTTCATCCTTAAATATATCAAAAACTAACATTGTCTGGATTGCATGAATTCTAACTGTCTATTCACCACGAACCCCTATGGACTCCCTACACAAGCATCGACATTATTTTCACTGCGACTATGGCAGCGAATACTGGAACCAACGTCCACGTTTGTTGGGACCAGCAAACCCGCAATCGGCGTGCTCCGAGTGGCTACTCGAGCAAGGGCAACGACGCCACTCGCATGAGCACGCAGGGGGCTTTTGTTGCAACCACCGGTGAAACGTTCTACCACCATGACGGAGTTGCGCTTGAACCCAGATGCTGCAATTGGAGGGGGCGAAGTGCTGATGCCCAAGCGACGCTACCGCGCGCTGGTTGTGAGGCGAGGGGCGTGGGTCGGCAAGCATTAAGGCCGTCGAGTGGGAGCACGACGAAGTTCGGTGCAGGGTGCGTCAGGGGAGCGTGGCGACCTTTGTGCGGGGTAGCGTGGCGAGCTTGGCGCGGGGTACTGGCGGAGCGGGGTGAGCTCGATGCAGGGGGTGCACGGGTTGATCCTTTGCGGGTAGGAAAGGACCAATCTTGTGACTATGGTCACTCCATTCGGACGACCGCTAGACGACCGGCCAAAAATTGGGCACGTCACGACGCCTAGTTTCGCCCTATGATAAAAGAATGATAAAAGGTGTGTATGTATATATGGCCTTCAGTTAAAAATACAATTAGATAAAATCACCATCTCCACACCTAGAGTCCAAAAAACAACACATAATTAACATAGATTACTTTTTCAGTTGAACAAAAATCATATAGATTTTTTAGGGCAAATCATATGGAAAAATTGAACATATATAGAAAATAAATGTTCATATGTCTGAGAAAATTATTCTGGTGACACATAACTTTTTCTGTGCATAAATAAAATAAAAACTATCTCCCATGGCGCATAAAAAAGTATTCATATACATAAGAAAATGTTTTCATGACTCAATAAAAATGTTCCCTAGACTAGATCACAAAAAATGTTGCAAGAAAAGAAATGGTAATGTTTATAAAAAATAAATGTTCATACATATGCAATTAAATGGTCACACGTATGGAAAAGGTGTACTTAAAAATATAAATTCTGTATTTAAAATATGTTTATTGTATTACAAAAATGTTCATGTGTAACTGCAAAAATAATAACGTGGATTTAAATATGTTCATAGATTCATTAAAAAGAAATTGCGATGTACTCCCTCTATCAGGAAAAGCTTGTCCTTCAAATTTATGTATCTTGCACCAAGTTAGTGCGAGATACATCCATTTGAGGAACAATTCTTGGACAAGCTTTTTCGGACGGAGGGAGTATTAGAAAACATATTCATCGTGTATTTGGAATATGTTCATGTGGTGAAAAAAAATGTTCACGTGTTTAACAAATGTACATGCAATCAAAAAGTGTTCACATGTTCCAAATTTATTTTTTGTAAAAGTATTCATGTATTCCCAAAAGATAACTATATAAATTTAAAAGTGTTGGAGCAATATAAAAACATTATATTGGTTTTTATCATTGAAGACATAAAAATAAAAAGATAAAATAAAATAAAAATATGAACATTTCAAAACACATTTTTTTTAAATACACGATGAATAATTTTGAGATGCACGGCGAACAAATGTTTATATGTGCTGAAATTTGTAAGTATATACGCTGAATACTTTTTAACTACATGGCAAACATTTTTAAAGTAAAATAAGCTATAATATTTTTTAATGAATGGTACACATTTTCTAAAACAAGTTGAATGTGTTTTTAGAGTATGTAATGAACCTTTTGAAAATACACAATAAACATTTTGAGAAATACTGTAAAGGAAGAAAATAATTTGAAAAAAAGGAACAAAGGGAAACATAAGATAAAATAAAATATTTTTAAAAGGGGAAATGAGAATGGAATAGAAGAGAACAGAAAACCAACAAAACAAACAAAAAACACTAACGGGCCATGCAGAGGCTTCCGCAGTGTCATGTATCTACAGCTCAGTCCCCCTCAAAAAAAAAATCTAGTTGCTCCATAGGATTGATGTAGCGTTCAGAAACAGACCACTGAAAACAACAGAAACGCTCACAGCTCATTCCGCAGTCAAGCCAAACCAAAACATGGACGATGTGCTTACCTGAGAGGAAGTATTGCAACGATCCCCTTACAGCCATACTATCTAAAATAAAATGAGAAGCACCGAGATTCAAATACTTTAACAAATGAAAGACTGATTCAGTATAGCTATAGGGTCTAAACTGGGAAGCAACGAGTGTCAAATGCTTGAACAAATAGAAGACTTATTCAGTACAGCGACGCGATCTAAACAGATCAAATCAGTCAGTCTTAGAAAAGCAAAATACTACAATTCAACAGTGAAGCTTTTCGTCAAGATTCAGAATCGAACTGATTGCATTGAACAGAACAAAGCTATTACAGAGCCTACTGAACCCCAAGACAGAACACAACAACACACGCAAACCAGTAAATCTCATCTACCACAGCACACATCACAGAGAGCAAACGAGGAAGTTGCCCCACTGCTGGCGGACTACATGAATCTAGCCTCCGAAACCGTAGAGGGTGCGGCCCTGTCGCTTGAGCGCGTAGACGACGTCCATGGCAGTGACGGTCTTGCGGCGGGCGTGCTCGGTGTAGGTAACGGCGTCGCGGATGACGTTCTCGAGGAAGATCTTGAGGACGCCGCGGGTCTCCTCGTACATGAGGCCGGAGATGCGCTTCACGCCGCCCCTCCTCGCCAGCCTGCGGATCGCCGGCTTGGTGATGCCCTGGATGTTGTCGCGGAGGACCTTCCGGTGGCGCTTGGCGCCGCCCTTTCCCAGCCCCTTGCCGCCCTTGCCGCGCCCAGACATCGTCGCTCGATTTGGGGGAAGAAGGGACTCGTGTGGATGGTGAAGCTTGGAATGGGTTTGGGGATAGGAGGTGACGGGTTTATATGGGGAGGAGTTGGGAGGGAAGCCTGAAAATTTTGCGGGGTTGGAGGCGGGAGGTGTCTGCTCTCTGCTGGGTCGATCCGTGTGATGGTGGAGTTGGGCCGTTGGATTGAGATCAGAAGGTGGGATGCGGTGCGAGGCTGGTGGTGCGGATCGGTGACGTGGCGGAGGTGTGGGGCATAAGATTTTTTTTTAGAGAAATGTAGGCCGCCTGTGCTACAATGATTTGCGCCAGGAATGATTGGAGGTCGTCCCAGCCGGTCCTCTCGGCGTTCAGAGAAAAGAAGACTGCACACCGCGAGTCGTATCGTTGTATTTCCTTTCGTTTTTACTTCGCATATTAGAATTGTGTCAAGTCATATTTTCTGAAGTTTAAGCATATTTATGTAAACACAGCAATTAATCATTTGAAAAAATATAAAATAATCATTACAATGAGCTGACTCCTTGAAACTACATTGAACAAATGACAAACATGCAAGGAAGAAGGGGGGAAAAAGCTAGCAGGTTCACATCCTTCGGCACCCCTCTTTTCTTTTCCGATGGGGTAAAAAAAGAATTGTCGAGCCTTTGCACGGGGCGTGTACCAGCTAGGACGGCCATTTCGGATGTAGCGAATAGAAACCCAAAAGACATCTTCTGCTCTCGGGCTTTGAGCTCGGGATGAACAGTAAACTCAAAAAAAATGAAAATAAATTCAAAGAAATCAAAAAAAATTGTTGCAAACATTGACAAAAGTTTTACGTGCTCGCAAAATTCCATCTTAAAAATGCATTTGTGTAAGTCATTGGAAAAAGCAAAAATCAACACTCCAACATGCTTTCGAAAATAACATTTTTGGAGCATTAGTTTTTTTTTGCCACGGCTTTCAAAAATGTGATTTAAAGACGATTTTTTGTGAGCACATAAAGATTCCGTCAATGTCTGTACCAAAAAAGAAATCGGAATTTTTGAAAATTTTCCCAGAAATTTCAATTTTTTCTTTTCACCAAGCTCATTTTAGCTAGGGCTCGGAAACTCCACGTCCATAGAAACCGGCACATCAGCGAATGAAAGGCACTATAGCTGACCGGTTCATTGTAGCCCCAGATACACCATAGTGGTCCCACATAGTAGAGATGCAGCACTGTAGCATCTCAAGCCGGCAGACAGGGTCAAGCTCTACCAAACCCATGCCCGAATAGTTAATGGGCACACAAGCAGACCCATGACCCTACCCATGGGTCTAGAGTCAGACCCATGCCCGAACCCGACGGGTAACCCAACCAATTAGGGCATCCATTGGGTTTGAAGGTAATATTTATTTTTTACTCTAAAAATAGTGCGTCATGCGTCCTGCCAAGTTTTCTGTTATTATTAGCAGCACTAGCCATTGTGCGCAGCAGTCGCTTCTCGCAGTAGCCACTTCCAATCGATGCAATAGCGCCTGCCCATGGGTCTCTTATATAGGCGAAGCTACGCCTCTGACCAGTGCGGCTAGGCGAGGTGGTACTAAACAAGCTAGCAACCAACATCGTTGTCTCATTGACACTGTCATTTCCATGTGCTATCGTGCATGTAAAGCAGGATACGAGTTGGGCTGCTTTGGAGGCCCAACTGGCCGAAATGTTATTCTGTTAGAGGGCTTGAGGCTGCTAGTTAGCCTACTCAGCAGTAATGTTGGGCTGCTGCTTAGCTGCTTATTAACATGTAAGGGCCTTACCAGGAGCGACCGGAAATAAATAAAAGTAGAGCAAAGATACATGCATCGCTACTAGCAGCCTTGGGTTGTTCTAAAGAAATTAATTACCAAGTATCTTCATCAAAACGTCCACACATAATATTAAAAAAATTATATTTTTAATCGAGTGACCCATCGGGCGACCTTGGGCAGAACATCATGCCCATACCCTACCCATGACTAACCGGGTTACCGATCGGGCTTACCCATGGGTGAATATGACGACCCATACCCTACCCATTCGGGTCGGGTGCCCATGGGCGCGGCCGCCCATGGGTCGGATTACCGGGTTGAGTAGCATCTGATTCATTGTAGCTCCCTGGTTTTCTTGTCAGCTTTTAATTTGAATGTTTTTGAAATAAATGTTGAACAACTTTTTAAACATACGGTGAAAAAATTTGTACACGCATTTTTATTGTGATATATGCAAACTTTTCTTTAAATACAATGAACTTCTTTGTAATATATGTTGAACAATTTTTTAATACGCATTGTACATGTTTCTAATGTAAGTCAAACATGTTGGGAAACGTAACATGCAATTTCAAAAAAAATCCTACGCTCACGCAAGATTTTTATAGGAGATGCATAGCAACGAGAGGAGGAGAGTGTGTCTACGTACCCTCGTAGACCGAAAGCAGAAGCGTTTGCCAACGCGGTTGATGTAGTCGAACTTCGTTTCGTTCCGACCGATCAAGTACCGTACGTACGACACCTCCGAGTTCTGCACACATTCAGCTCGATGACGTCCCTTAAACTCTTGATCCAGCAAAATGTCGAGGAAGTAGAAGAGTTCCGTCAGCACGACGGCGTGGTGATGGTGAAGTTATCCGCTCAGGGCTTCGCCTAAGCACTACGTGAATATGACCGGGGGCGTAAACTGTGGAGGGGGGCGCCGCACACGGCTAACAATCGTTGGTGTGTGTTCTAGGCGCCCCCTCCCCACGTATATATAGGTGGGAGGGGGAGAGAGGCAGCCTTGGGGCGCCCAAGTAGGAGGAATCCTACTTGGGCTCCCTAGTCCAATTCGCCCCCCCCCCCTTCCTTTTACCGGAAGCGGGAAAAGAAGGAAGAGGGAAGGAGGAAAGAAAGGGGGGGCGAACCCTCACCTCCTTCTCCTATTCACCCCCTACCATAAGGGGGGCGCGCTACTCCTTGTGGGTTGGTGTGCTCCCCTCATATG